>NC_056748.1:1088769231-1088774231 GCF_019279795.1 Protopterus annectens
AGCTCAGAGAATATTTGAGCATTGCCATTTAGATTCTTGACATAACTATAGAATGCCTTGTGTTTGTCTTTGGAATCTTTGGCATTTTTATTTTAGCAACTAGCTTTTGAGGATTTTATGAGGGATCTCAGCTTCTTACTGAGGCTGGTGAGGGAGTTTTTTGCATTCTGGGATTTTCCTCTTTTCTGCAACAGTTTCTTCCTTCTGTTGTATAGTTTGTTTATAGCAGACTGGCTTCCTTTTTGTGGAGAAGAGCATCTTGGTTCTATTTGGGATGGCACGATTCATGGACAAGTGGATGTGCTCGCACAGTGCCTTAGTGTAGGATTCTGCAGTCGAACTTCCAGATCCCGTCTGCGTGGGTGTTGTGAAGTTTGTTACTTTTGACTTCAGTAGCATGAAGTTGGCTTTGGAGTAGTTCAGATCTAGGGCATTGGAATTTATGAATTTCAAGAACCGTTGGGAAAAGGAGTTGGTACCCGAGTAATTTTCCCAATTAATGACAGGGTAGTTGAAATCACCCAGTATTAGGGTGTTTGGTTGTATCTTAATATTTTCCAGTATGTTTAGAAAGGTGTAGTGAGAATCTTGGGGCATGGTGGGGGATCTGTAGCAAGCTATACATATATATATATATATATATATATATATATATATATATATATATATATATATATGAAACAAAACCACAGGATCCCAAAGATAAATAACGAAAGCCCAAGCAACAGTCTATCAGCAACTTGAAACGCTATGGAAAAGACTGATGTAAACTGACCAACTTTCACGTAAAAATTTTTTAATAAAACAAAACAAAACAAACTGAACGTAAGCGCTTTCACGGACTGCCTGTCCGCTTCCTCAGACGTAAAATCTTATGAAAACTACAACCATTTATAGCACTAACATCTAGACAACCAATTAAATAGTTGGCAATTAAGTAGTGCAAATAAGCAATTACAATGAAGGCATAGTATCACAAAGCTATTATATACAGAGTTTAAAACAATGACGTAAAATGACTTTCTAAAAATATATATAAAAAATATATTTTACACATCCACAAAGTTTAACCCTGTCAATATAGGCTTAAACACTATCAAAACTCACAAAGAGGCTGTTCACATTATAGATGAAATACATCAAATATAAAAGACATATTACCTAAATGGTCTACCATGCAAGATAAGCTAGATGAAGCTGTTCACATTGGATGAAATACATAAAATATAAAAACATATTACCTAAGTGGTCTACCATGCAAGATAGGCTTGAGGGGAACGGTTTCATTTAAGCCACTTCCACGATGTGCCCCCAATCTCAAAATCCATCTAACTTCCGCGGTCTCAGTCAAATTAACTACATCACCCAACCTAGGGTTTTCTTGAACTATGTGTAAGATTTGAAATAGAAAAATATGTGTGGAATTAGTGTTCATTACATGTTTGGCAATAGCATTATATACTTCGTTTCTACGTATACAATAATAATGATCGCAAAGTCTCTCTTTCAGAGATCGATTAGTTTTGCCAACATAGTAACAAAAACAAACTTGACACTGTGCAACATATACTAGATTCCTAGAGGTACAGGTCCCAGAGCATCTAATGTTCCAAAGGACACCTGTATCCGGGTGTCTAAAGAATCTAGATTCATTGATATATTGACACTGTAAACATTCATTGCATTTCTTAGTACCCAACTGCCAAATAGGGCAGCCTTCCGAGTATGTGGTGTTGGTGTAACAAATCTTCTGTTGCAATGTTTGGCAATTTTTATACACAAAGTGCGGGCAATTACCTACTAGTTGTTTCGTTTTGGTATCAGAGGTTAAGATATTCCAATTATTGGACACCAAATTTCTAATCTTATCAATATTACTACAGTATGGAAGAATAATAGATACATTCCTCTCCATCTTACCTCTATGGACAGGTCGATTAATGACACCTGGGCCAAAATATGGTCTGGCTCTATTTTCCCTATAATGTGCCATTTGTGTATACACCTGATCGATCTCCCCTTGATAATAGCCCCTGCTCAAAAATCCATTTTGTAATACATCCATTTCTTCCATAAAGGTTCTATCATCGCAACAAAGACGTGATGTTCTCATGGCTTGCCCCTTGATGATATTAGTAAAGCAGGCCGGATTATGCATACTCTGTCTATGCAAATATGATGGCTGATAGCAAGCCTTCCTAAACAATTTGGTCTTAACAATAGCATCTTCCACATATATATTAACGTCTAAAAAATCAATGCTAGATCTAGAACATGTGCCAGAGAACTTTAAAAACTGGCAAGTGGAGTTGATATGACTAAAAAAGTCAGAGCACACAAAGTTAGCATCATCTATCACAATGAACAAATCATCCACGAATCGTCTAAAGAACTTCATGGACGGATGGGAAACAAGATGTTGTTGTTCCCAAGCAACCATGACCAGATTGGCATAGCTATTGGCACAACTAGTGCCCATAGCTATGCCTCTGGCCTGTTTGTAATACCTGGTGTCAAACAGGAAAACATTATTATCCAACACAAGTTCTAAAAGAAAGCATAGAAATTCAGCTTTATCTGTATGCAAAAAATTATCTTTAGTCATCAAATTAAACACCATCTCAATACCAATAGAGTTAGGAATGCACGTAAATAAAGATTCCACGTCTGCTGTCAAAAACACTGTCGACGTATGTTTTTGATATTTTATGTATTTCATCCAATGTGAACAGCTTTATCTAGCTCATTTTGTATGGTAGACTATTTAGGTAATACGTCTTTTATATTTGATGTATTTCATCTATAATGTGAACAGCCTCTTTGTGAGTTTTGATAGTGTTTAAGCCTATATTGGTAGGGTTAAACTTTGTGGATGTGCAAAATATTTTTATATATATTTTTAGAAGGTCATTTTATGTCATTGTTTTTAACCTTGCATATAATAGTTTGTGATACTATGCCTTTATTGTAATTGTTCACATGCACTACTTAATTGCTAATTATTTAATTGGTTGTCTAGATGTTAGTGCTATAAATGGTTGTAGTTTTCATAAGATTTTACGTCTGAGGAAGCGGACAGGCAGTCCGTGAAAGCGCTTACGTTCAGTTTGTTTTGTTTTGTTTTATTAAAAATTTTTACGTGAAAGTTGGTCAGTTTACATCAGTCTTTTCATAGCGTTTCAAGTTGCTGATAGACTGTTGCTTGGGCTTTCGTTATTTATCTTTGGGATCCTGTGGTTTTGTTTCTTATATGGAGGGTACGGGAGCAGCAGTCAGCATGGATGTAGCACCAACCAATGCTACGGAGAACTACGTTAACAGGCTTAGAGGATTTTTGGTTCCCTCTACGAACCCCTTGCTACATATTGACTTTGGGTCAGATCCGGATGCTGAACAACCGGCAAAAGGGGTTGACGATACCAGGATTAAAAATTTAAAACGTGATTTAGAAGACAATTTATTCAAATATAAGCGGTTTATGTGTCAACGGTTCCATCTGGAAGCTTGTATCCAGATGAAAGTAGTACCGCGTGGGTTAAGAATTTTGACGATGCCCAGTTACGGCAATACTTATCCTGGGTTGCTTACCAGATGGCAACAACTTAATCTAGAAACGGGTAAAGCCTATATGCAGCTGATTTTGGACTTTTTCTTTCCCGTTGAAGTTGATTTACGCAACCTTATTATTAAACAACAGGAAGAACTATATAGTCTTTATGGTGAAAACTTTACCGATGTTTACATACAAGATCTTATGGACAAGGTATCACGATACGAATCCAAGCTTATGGATGTTAAGAAGAAGAAGCTTGTGCGTGATGTTCAAGATTTTAGGAAATTAAATGTGTTCACCTGGCCGAAAAATTATGTTTTAAGGAACTTTGGTGATTTAACGTATGCACAGACACTAGAGGGTGCTAGTGCCGGTCCAGGTACTATTTCTAATCAGAAGAAGGGAAACATGAATGAGTTGAATGTGAAACGTCAACACGCCGAAAGAGTGAGAAGGTCTGAAGAGACGCCACCTGCTAAACACGTAGAACTACGTAATGACACACTTCAGTGTGCGACTGTGCTACAGTCGTCACCCCATGTGGCTTCTAATTACTCCACTCCACTGGAAGCCCCGGTACTTTCCACTACTGAAACGAATATACAGGCGGATGCATTGCGGCCTACCATGGATGTTAGAAGGAAGCTGATTGCGGATAATCAACATAGTAGCGATTCCTTGGCTTTTCCATTGCCATACAAACCAGCGCGGAAAAAATCAATAGATATAGATGTTTCCAGAGGAGTGAAACGGAAGGAAGCGCCGCCCAACTACCAGGTACGGACTATAAAGAAAATGTGGGAGAACGACAGCTAGTGTGGAATATTTCCAAACATACTCTGTCACCAGCAGAAATAAGTTTGCTAAATAAGGGTTTAAAATTTATTCCCTCAACTAGTGTTGATCAAAGTGAAGTATTGATAGCTTTGAGGCTTTTTGCCCGAGAAGTTGCCCTTAAATTATCCATGGGCAACAGCTTAGAGCCACACAACATTATCTTTAAGAAACGAAGCAATTATACAC
This sequence comes from Protopterus annectens, assembly GCF_019279795.1. Classification (NCBI taxonomy): domain Eukaryota; kingdom Metazoa; phylum Chordata; order Ceratodontiformes; family Protopteridae; genus Protopterus; species Protopterus annectens. The sequence goes on from NC_056748.1 coordinate 1,088,773,808, forward strand.
CTTGTTTACCTCCTAATTTGGAAGTTTTTCTTAACGCTATGGACAATGACATCTACAATGACAGTTTTTTCTTTGATCCAGACTATGCCAATAACCTAACAACAGAAGAGCGTGTAGCCCTTGAAAGTATTAAGAACAACACTGACATTATAGTCAGACCGGCTGACAAAGGAGGACCTGTTGTCGTCCTCGATAGTGCTTATTATAGTAAAGTTATGTTGACCATGTTAAGAAGTGACGCTTATGTAGCAATTGACTTAACTATTGTTAATGACATTATAATACAAATTCAGTCTGCATTACAAGACTGTTTAAATATCAATAGTATGAGTCAACAACTATTTGACTATTTTTTAGTGCCACACCCTGTTGTACCCAGACTACATGGTTTGCCAAAAATCCACAAGGATTCCCGGTTACCACC
>NC_056748.1:1088781731-1088804231 GCF_019279795.1 Protopterus annectens
AGTCAGGTCTGCCCAGTAGGAAAATAAAAAGCAGTGACAGGGCTTGAACTCAGGATACTGTGCACTATTGTCACAGTACTTAACCACTAAGCCTTGACAGCATTTCATAAGCATACACTTTCAACAGACACATATCTATCAAAGGAATTTTAAATATTGCCAACATCAGCTAAGCAGGCATGCCTACAGCTGAGTTTTTCCAAAACTGGCCAATCACAAATAAGTGCGGGAAATGAGGCATATTTAAGCTCCACAGGCGGGAATACTTGCTATAACTGGTTGTAGCTTCCTTCTGCAGTCAGCATGGCCGGTGTTGGAGAAGGCGTTCGATTTAGAGCACAACGCTGGGGCATCAAGGAGTCCAAAGTAATGGTTTGTCTCTTTGTCCACAATCATGAGGAAAGATTCCTGCGGGGCCAATACCAGGGTACCCAATATAAAATGGAGGCCTGGACCAGTCTTGCCCGTGATCCCACCAGTGCCACTGGTGTCCCTCGGACTGGTGAGCAGGTCAGGCACCATTATTCTGACCTGAAGTGACGTAGGGAGGATCAACTGGACCAGTGGATCCAGGAATCCCGTACAATGCGTAATGCCCCAGTACTGAGTAAGTAGCCATTGTATTAAGTAGTTAAGAATTGCTATGCTTGTCTATACTACGGATAGGTATGTCTCAATATCACTGCATTTACTTCACAGCTGCAGGTGTCCGGGCTATGAACCAGCAAGCCCATGAAGATAGGCTGCAAAGGCTGCGTCATCAGGCAGGTTAGTAATTATTCTGCGTGTACTGTTATATAAAATAAATGAGAGAGCCTTCAAAAAGTCTTTTAACCCAATAAATAAAGGTGTAATATTCCTTTAATAAATGTATGATTCATGGAGTGCGTCTGTGTCATTTTCTTTGATATGTTGTTGTACTGTTGCATTCTACAAATAGTAGTGTTGTATTAAGCAGTGTCAACCCACACTTGGGTAGGCCCATATAACGTGGATGAAGGGAGTGCCAGTAGCTTGTATGCATATGTACAGCCCTCAACTGTTGGTTCATGGCCAGCATGTACAGGTTAATCTGGCACATGAGATGCTTGGTATTGTGTTCCCCAGAAATGTCAGTGTGCTGCCAGAAATGTAGGCAGCTGTTAACATATAACTGATACTTTCACCTGAACATATCTAGATAATTATATGAAAGTAGATCTGTCAGTGTACCATCTTAGCAGTAGTGTGTGTGAGCAACTCTCAAAATATGTTGCAGTAAGATCTGCATCTTGGACAGTTTGTATGTAAGATACAGCTCATGTATATAATGATCTAGCAAAATCCAATTGCACAATATAAGGACATTGGGTAGTATAATAATACATGTAAGGGACATATAGCTGCAGTTAATAGGAATGTAGTGAAAACTAGAAGGATATATAAGTTGTTAATTTAGCTATTTTTCCCACCCTACTGTATGTGCATAAAAATGTAATTCCACACCTCACTCGGTATGTCTAATCTCAAAACATGTGTTGGAACATATGTCCTGTTGGTTTATAAATATTTGCATTAATTTCTATGCATGTGCCCTGTTAAAATACCACAATATTGGTGGCCTGTTGCCATCAATTCAACCTGCATGCTGTTGTAATGTCCACTATTGTTCTATATATGCATGTGTTATGCCTGCTTTTCAATTATTGAAAATCTGGTGTGTTGGGTTAATGGGAATACCTCTGCATGCTGTTATAACTAATTGGGAATGCTGTTGACTGTTACTAACCCATATCTTTATTAAACCCACCAAAAACATAGTTCGTATGGGGAAGGCCAGTCCCAGTGGACCCACCTGTCCCACCTCAGCTGGCCATGGCACCTGGCACCAGCAGATCTGGTGCCTAGCCTGGGACCTCCTCCTCCTCCATTGGCCCTGTGCCAGCTTCGGGTGGAAATGCAGCAGGGGATGGGGCTCGGCCCCCCCATGCAAGCATGGGTGGAGGAGGGGCACCTATCACCCTCCAAACAGTCCAAGTTGTGGTGCGTAAAGAGATTGACCTTTCTGTTGCAGAACCTCTATGCCAGCTTGAGGCCCGAGTGGCACAACTCCCGGGTCAGCTTGCCCCTCCTACACAGCCCCCAGCACAGCCACCCTCTGGGCTGTGAAGGTGCAGTGGTGGCTGCCCATGGGTGGGGTCCTCAGTCCCACTGTTTCCATCGGGGGCTCATGGGCTTACGATTTCCAAACATCCCTCCCCGTCAAAGGTGTTCACCCACCACATGTGTCATATACCGCCCCTGTATGCGTCTTGTTTGCCTTGTCTGTTTACCTCCCCAACCTACCTCCCCAAATATACCTACTTCCCCTACCCTACATTCCACTCTCACCTGAAAAAAGGGCAATCTGCTCCCAAAAAAAAAAAAATTACGCCCCATACATAGCTGCCCATTTTGCACACATGTCCACTGGACACATGAAATGTTATTTAACTGGCATTACAACATACTTTGTTGTCCTCACCCCTCTCTCAGGGGTTGAAGGTTTCACATCTACCTCCAAATTTATTGCATATGTACAGCTGTTGATGTTGAAGAAATGGGCAGCTATGGGCCTTCCCTACACCCGTCCTGCACATCCCGAGCTATTTTCCATGCTGGCTTTCCCTCTTTGTGCCCCTTTTTCACCACTTTCCTATCTCCCCATTTTCCTTTTCTTTCAAAGAAATTAGCTCTGGGGTGAGCGGGAGTAAGCACTATTAAGCAGTAGTTAGTGGGTTTGGGCGGGTTTGCGCTTGGCTAAGCAATGTGCAGCAATGTGCAAACCCACTTACAACTGCTTAAAAGTGCCTTAGTCACTCTGTATGTGAGGGCCCTTGTTCTACTCAGGAGCAAAATAAAACACCTCTGTAAGTCTCAAACCCCAGACTTTGCACACACTACACAACATGAAATACCACTAAGCCAAGGTAGATATATATCAAGTTAGTGCTTAAATAATTATATCATGCATCAGAATGAGTGAATGTAAAGGAAAAATAGGAATACCATACCACACAACTTGTTCTGTGGATGTTGACCAACAGTTTTTGTGGGATTACATTACATGACTGTGATAAGAGAAGCAGCCATTCTAGCAGGAAATAATGTTACACCATCACTTTACAACCCCACACAGTATCACAGCAGGACAAACACTGGCATATCTGTTTAGGGCAGAGGCCATACCTCCCAACTGTCCCTAATTTCCAGGGATGTCCCTGATTTTGACACAAATTTTAGCTCTGTCCCTCTGAATCCCTCTGAAAACTATTGACTTTGGCCAGAAAGGTGGTGAATTACACTTAATGAATAATGACAATAATTAAGAGTTAGACACTTATTTTACTTCAGAAAAGGTGTATTAATTCATATGCTCTGATTCTCTCAATGTCTCAACTTAATGGCACTAATATTTTAAACGTGTTCCTGATTGTCCCTGACTTTTTCTTGACTTTTTCCTGAGTCTGTTCAAATATGTACCTGATTGATTGAGAGGTCTGGCAGAGGCAGAAACACAAAGGCATATTAGCCTTTTTGCTGTTACACACTGTGCAAATAGCTTTGGAAGGAGTTTCGGAAGCATACCCTTATCATACAACACTGAAATACAAATGGATGTAGCCATGTACTGGTAGCAACCAACTGTAAGAATGCCATTGCTCTATTGCTGAAAAGACCTGTGTGGTGCACAGACAAAAAATAACAGGCTATTCTCTGGCTATCATGTGGATAGGTCCACAGTTGGGAGTTACGCAGACAGACTACTTGCCTTGATAAACTAACATGCACACAACAACCCTATAAGTCCAGCAAGGTAATATCCACACAATACTACTTACGCTCTCTGTATTTCTGCACCCCTACCCAAATGTAGAATATACCTGTGTGTGCAGGGTCTACCAAGGATGTAGGTAAGTATACTCACAGTACTGAAATGTGTCCAGTTTTTCTGAGCAGCTCGTGCTAATGTCAACACTAAAAAAGCACAAACTGTTTAGAACTGAGTAAATGAATGTTCACAGTATAGCAGTTCACAAACAATTATTGTGCCAAAGGAATACATCTCTAACTAGCTTTGTATGGCAGTTAATTGTAACAGTTGAAAAGAAAGTACATCTTTCCATGCATCTTGGGGTAGCATTTTGAGGGGTGAGTACATTTCTACACTGGCAAGTGGGTACTGGAACCAGCAACATCAGGTCTGAGTACAAAATGTAAATCTCTGGCTACACCCCTGGCTTCTGATATAAGAACTATACCAACCTTCTGTCTTAAACAATGATGTCCACACCAAAAAAGGATGATCTCCATCTTGGAAAGCTGAAAAGGCCATGCCTACATGAGTCAGCAATTTATAGTACTGGGTTGCTATGACAGTGATTACTGCAATTACTACACAGCAGGCTGTATGCAATTAGCAAATGGTGGCCACTAATTGGTGCAGAGGCCATCACATGCTCATGTGCAAATTCCTACAAAAGCAGGCTGCAATCTCTGCCAACAAACTCAATCACTCTATTGCAGAGACTGACAGAGAGAGAGAGAGACAGAGAGAGAGAGAGAGAGACAGACAGAGAAAAGGAAAAAGAAATATTACCAAATCATACAAAGAAAAGGTATGTGACACATATGTATTTACTGGCATGTAGTAGATGTTATTGAAGAATAGTCTACATAATGTGAACCATTCATATGTGGCAGCAGTACTTCTATATGAGCAGATATTCTGCTTAACTACTGCTATGGACAATACTGTGTGTACCTGTGGGCAGTGGGACATACCTGTGAAATGTGTAGCTCATCATTAAATGTCAAAGATCTGATCCATGTTATCTGTGTTCTGTACAGTAGTGTGGCCAATGGCTGTTGGGGGTATTAGTGCTAACATTATATAAACATGGGTGTGACAGAACAACACATGCATGATAGTCATATGGAAGTGTAGATTATCAATGGCAACTGCTGTAGCAGTCTAGTATGCATATCTAGCATCTATTGCCATATGTATCCCCCCTAATGTTAGTGTGTGTTCATATGTGACACCTGTTTGTGTTGCAGCAAGGCCCAACAGTTCAGCTGTGATGTCCAGGGACTTACAACAGTGTGGACCTTGTGTGTGTATGTTACACACATACGGAGAAATATATATGTGTCATATATATTCACATCTGTATATGTGCACAGAGCTGGGGACATATTGCAACTGTTTGTGAAGGGGGAGATATATATGTTGGTGAAGGTTAGTATGTGCATATTTGTATGTAGGTTTTAGTGTGTGACAAACAAGACAGCATACAGTGCTGGTATATGACATGTGGTGGTTAAACACTGTGGGTAGTTTGTTCAGTTTGCAATGTTGAAGCCAGTAAGGCCTGCTAAAGCTACCTGGGCTGTGAACACCTTCAATGCATTTATCCCAAGACTGTGCAATTTTATTACATTACTGTACACCTTACATCCTTTGTATAATTGATATTCTCACTATGAAAGGTGAAATGTATATGTGCCTACATATATATGTATATGTAGACAAATGGATGTGTATATGTATACACACACACACACACACACACACACACACACACACACACACACACACACACACAGACACACACACATATATATGTATATGTATATATATATATATATATATATATATATATATATATATATATATATGTCCACATTGCTTGCATCCACTGTTTTGTGTAGTCCCTGTATTCATCACAGATTACATTTCTCAAGATTAAGGTTGTGTAAGTACTGACACACAGTACTGTATAGTACACACTGAAAGCTTATCTGGGTTGTCATACCTTTGTGTCCTGTAATTATGTCTGATGTGTGTGTGGTTATGTCTGTAACATGTCCTTTGACATATGTGTGGTAAAACATATAACTGTGTATCTAGCAACATTCATAGTGTACTACAGCAGTATGTGACCTATATTCCCAATTGTGCACATATTTTGGCCAAGGGTTTGGCATTAACAAGTTGTGTAGTATAATAGAAATACATTTACTGGACCTTACACTGATTGTGATGGATGATGCGTTTCTTTACACATCAGCTTGATGTATATCTGCTGTGGCTAGGTGGTGCATCGTGTTGCATACAGTGTGCTAGGTACTCTTGTATAGTCTTATATAGTGATTTTATTTTGTTGCTGTGCAGAACATGGTTCATTAGATAGAGTAAGCAAGGCACTTTCAAGCAGTTGTGGGGTGAGCAGTGATAAGTGGCAGTTACAGTGCTTCACTCTCGGTTAGCTTATAGGTTGCTATATATGGCAGTTCAGTGATATCTGTACTGTATAATGTTAAATGTGCCATATGACTTGCTCAGACATATTTATGTATTTATGCCTTCCAGAGATCATGGCCCATCGCAGGAACCCAAGTTACAGTAGTGCTGAAGATGATATCATTACTAGCAGTATGATTCAGCACTACCATCTCATGTTCTCACAAACGAGCCAGGACCAGCAGGAGCGTACTGCAATGTGGCAAGATGTTGTCCACAGGGTCAATGAGGTAGGCCTGCATAACAGGACATATGAGCAGGTACACCACCACTGCAGTGATCTTCTCAGACGTGTCCATCAGCGTGCCACTGATGTGCGTAGACAAGAGCTTGCAACAGGAGGTGGTGTTAATATCCATCCCCCCCTCACCAGAGTGGAGGAGCTTCTCCTGAGCCTGATGGTACCTGCCCAACAACAACAGCAGCAGACATACACCTTGATGGAGGTTGGAGCCACCCAGCAAGCACACATGGAGCATGCAGGTAACATGGCATATCTGTAGACTACTGTTATCTGTATTGGTAGATCATGCATATGTGAGATGTGGAGTGTGTCGTTCAAAGATGTGAAGCCTGTTGTTGTGCAATACTGATCATTTGGAACATAATCTGTAGCCTTGTGAATGTAAACTGTTCTTGTACTATAAGATTGCAAACACACAGTAGCAATGCCACAGTTGTGGCCACTGACCAACTGTCTCATCTCTATGTAGGTCCCTCTGGGGTGACATCAAGGCAGCGGACAGATGCTGGTGAGTGTGTTCTACATTTACTATTGTAAATAAAAAGTGCATGTCATAGTTAAGGTGTAGGCCATGTACACATGTAACACACCTACCCATAATGCATGCTGTGCATGTTTGGTGTAAGAGCACGCACATGTGATTAGTTGCCTCAAACACATGCAATACCCGGACCATCTCAAACAAATGTGGCTAGACTGTAGTGACCATTGGATAGGCACAGTTGATACTCAACATGCACATACCATACACATCTATGTCATACACAGAGCATTTTAACATGCTACACATAAAGGATTCCCAACCCCTCTGTAAAGACATACTCCAGTATCCAAAATCTCATCCACACATTACACATAATATACCTGAGGGGTAGAGGCCTATCCTGGGGAATTTAAACACTCTGCAACACACTACACATTCATGTCAGGGAATACTCCTTATTGGCCTCCTTACAAGCTCACGTAACAACTGGTTGTGAAATGGTGAATTTAGCCAAGGTAGTACAGTTCCAGCACAGCATGATTAGTGTTGGTTTGTGAAACATTTGTAGCCTTGAGTGACCACCTGATGCTTCATGATGATGGCCTATGGTACTATACCCCATCCAGTTATTGTAACCACAGTACTACACATAGCTGTCATTGCTACACACCATAATGATGCGTGCGTGCACCCATATGCATCTCTAAACAGTATGCATACCAGTCACCATTTGCACAACTGACACATATATATATCTTGTGATGCTATTGAGTGGCTAGGTCATATGACACATATTGGATATATGTAGTGTTTAAGTATGCAGTTGTGCTTTAGCATGCCATGTCATGGATGAGACTGGCATGTCCACAATATGATCTATACTCACCATAAGTACCATACATTGGGTATGTGGCCGAATGGTATTCCATCAATTATCCATGCACCACTGATGATGTTGTGTGAATACTCATCATGCATGTGCTAAAAATGTGTCCACAATTATTTGCTAAAGATGCAGAGGCTGTAATCAGCATTGGATACCTATCTGACACACAGATACACATCCAGCAATGGTATGTACACCTGTGAGTTATGGTGCACAGTACATTACAGGGTTATGAATACCTGCACAGCAATGTTGTGTTCATGTATGCATTATATTCCAAGGGGGAGGGCCATCACCTAATAACAAAACACATGCATCAAAACCATGTATACTGTTAGCAACAAGGACTGACTACACCTGCACTGCATGCTGTTGAGCCACACATGTCCTGCATGCTGACATGTGTAATATGACTGTTTTGCTTGTGATACTGTACCCCACCATCACCTGCTATTGTGTATGTTCTGTGATTGCTGGTGTTGTGTGTGTCTGCTTTAGGGAGGAGTGTTGTTTTGTGTATGTGCATGTGTGCATGTGTGCCTGTGTGCATGTGTGCATGTGCGCATGTGCGCATGTGGTCTGAAGTCATGTTCGGTCTTAAAGTGTGTTTCCTGTTTTCCTCTCACAGGTGGTGAGGTGGGGCTGGTTCAGTACAGCAGGGAACCTGATGTCACTGAGACAGACAGTGATGATGAGGATAGGTGTGTTGAGGCACAGGCAGGTTTGTCAGGGTCTGTTGTTGGGCCACCTATTGACAGTACACAAGTCTCCACCCCATCCATGCACACAGTCATACTGCCTGTATATCCATCATCACCCTTGCCCTTAGCTGAGGGACAGTGTATGGTTGGCACTGGCCAGGACAGTGTGGTATCTATGGCACATGTATCAGGACACAGCAGCCATAGTCAAATGTCTGGAACGGTACCACATAGGCAGATGCCCAGGGGTTCTCATCAGAGCACTGCTGGTCATCATGCCTCTGGCAGATGTGCCACACCTCTTTCTACCACACGCATTTTCCAGGCTGTCATGGAGGCACAGACTCAAATGGAGTGGTACACCAGACAGGGGCTAAGGGCACAGAGTGCTCATTACACCTCTGTAAATGACAGTGTCCATGACCTAGCAGTGCTCATTACATCTCTGTAAATGACAGTATCCATGACCTAGCAGGTGCCATATGTAACTACACTGAGGTCATTGATAGACTTTGGGGTGAGACATTGGATGTCCTCCACAATGTCATGTCCATGTGTCAGGATAGTGCAGGATGGTTGAGACGTCGACGTGGATGTATGCCAGTAACATCAGCAGCTGGAGATTGCCATGGACGTCCAACAAGTCACAGCCACTCCCGTAGTGCCAGTACCAGCCCCAGCAATGTTGTGGGGGGCTGTCCATAGATCGTCCTAGCAGACCATGTGCACGTGGCTCTGGCCAGTCCCAGCAGGGACCAGGATCCAGTGGACATATGTCAACCTCTTTGGATAATACCCAATCTGGATTAGTACCTGATACTGTCTGTAGCAACCCTGCCAGGCACAGGTTCTGTATCTGTGGCCAGAGATGGTGATCAGTAAAGCCTGCCAGGTACAGTCTGTAGCTGTCTCACAAATCCCCGTATATGGCAGCCACATGGTGGAACTGTGTGCATGCAGACACACACACACATAAACCAGAAACCTAGGGCAAACACATACCCGCACACATTACATCAACACTGGCCCATAACAGTACTCATGGCCCTCACACACACACTCACACACACATGTCAATTGTATGGCTCAGTGTAGGCCTCTGGCAAACCAACAACACACCCTGTGCATATGATGGAACCTGTGCCACCTCCTGTCATCCGTAATATTGAAGCAGGAACAGGCTAACATGGTGCTGATGCCCAGGGTGACTTTAATAAAGTATAGCAATGGTTGGATGTGTAGCATGTTGTCAGCAGTAAAGTGTAATGATATCCTTGAAGGTGTAGCTGAGCAGGCATGATGCAATAAAGCTGTAATTAGCAATGTTGTATTGTTTTCACCAGTGTTTATTCCAATTGTGTTTTGTTTGCCCATGTGCTACTTGGCTGATGTGTGTAGTTGTGTCAGCATGCATTATACAGTGGACAGTAAGTGTGGGGTGTGTGCAACACAGGTGCAACACAGGTTTGCAGGTGTCCATTTGTGAACATGGTGGAGGTGCATTGTCTGCATGTACATGCATATTGGACACATGGGCAGGGTGACATGCCCTGTATTGGTCAGTGTTAACACTCCATAGTTTCTATTGTTGGCCAGTATGCATTGTACTACACACATTTTGGAACTTGAGTACGCATGTGTGTGTGTGTGTATGACACAGGTTGACACTGTGCTGTGGGTGATGCTGTTGTTGCTATCTGTCATTGGTTTGCATTACTAAGGTTAACACTGTCCCAGCTGCATAATCCTTTAGTAATGCACACTGTTCACCTACAGGGTTGCATGGACCATGCTATCACAAACACAAGAAATTCTCATTTATACAGTAAAAGTGCATTAGTCTCATGGACCCCTGCCATAAACTAAATATATAATAGAAGGTGTGAAGTTGTACCAAAAAAGAGTTACATACCAAGAAGGGATAACCTCTCTGGTCAGTATCATTGGGAAAATACAATCCCTCAACAAACATACAAGGCAAGCTTCAAAATACAAAATGGCAAGGATTCCAAAGACAATGCTAAAGCTTTCTTTAGTGTTGTGTATAATCTACAAGGGAAATCTCAGATCAGGTCACAGTTAATGTAAATGGTCACAAAGTGCACTTATCTGACTGACATTACCAATTTCTTGTCAGACAGTTTGAATGTGGATTTCACCACCCTGTCATTACAAGGGCCACATTTCCATATCTGAAGAATATAAAACCTGATGATTCACAGACACTCTAGTTAAAACATCTCTTTACAAAAGTCCAAACCACAGTGGCAATGGTACTGGACAGTGTCCCTGGCTGTGTCATACTCAAGCTGACATATGAAGTCACTACTCACCTAAACACTCTGTCCAGATGCAGCCTCTATACAGTTTACATACTTGTGGAATGATGCACGGTAATGGTGTTCTCAGTCCATAAGGGTTGAGCTACAATGTCTTCTTCTTCTCCTTTCGGCTGCTCCCATTAGGGGTCGCCACAGTAAATCATTTGTTTCCATTTCTTCCTGCGCTCTGCATCTTGCACTGTCACACCATCCACCTACATGTCCTCTCTCACCACAGCCATAAACCTCATCTTAGGCATTCCTCTTTTCCTGTTACCTGGCGGCTTCATCCTTAGCATCTATTTCACAATATACTCTGCATCCCTCCTCAGCACATGTACAAACCAACTTAATCCTGCCTATCTGGCTTAGTCTACTAACCTTCAAACCTGGACTGACCCTCTAATAAACTTATTCCTAAACCTGTCCACCCTCGTCACACCTAGTGCAAATGTTAACATAAATTGATTAAGGGTAGAACTACAACAGATCCTGGAAACTCTCACCCTATAAGCCAGACAAATGTTATCGGGAAGGCTATGGAGCACAGCATTATGGAACTCATTAACAGAGACATTATGAACCTGCAAACACTGCACCATACCCACTTAGGTTCTCTAAAGGCCAGATCATGGCTCCTACACCTAGTAGACTTCAAGCCAGTTAACAAAGCTATAGGTGAGGGAGGGGAGGTCCACACAGCCAAGCTATAGCTCACTAGCAATTCATACCCATCCCACATTCTGGTATTATACATAACCTCAACAGACTGACCATAAAGGATTGTCAGATGATGGATTGACAACTGACGCACAGATGTAGGACACACAGTAACATTTGCAGCCTCCATGTACAATTCTATGCCAGTAATAAGTGGTATTCACCTGCACTCAGTCCTGGGACCATTCCTGTTTGGCATATAGCTTTCTTAGGTACAAGCAAACACAGTAGGGATATGTCTGCCCACATTTGATGAAAATGCATACTGTGGGCTATACTTTATTCTCCAGATGACACACACATCCTCTAAAAGGGTATCATAGAGACAGATATCTGGTGTCAAACTCATGCTGTAAAGCTATAAGCCAAAGAAAGCATAGTTATCCACTTTTAGAAAACAAAGTATCCCCAGAGTACAACATTGGTAGTAGCTCCCAAAACGTGGAACAGGTACTAGTGTATACATAGAGCCATGTGTTTAGTCATCTCTCCTTTGATAATCACATTACCAAAGGGTTTTGGAAATCCCTCTGTGGAGCACATAAGCAATAAAGGGTTTGCATGCAGATCCACAGAGGTTGTTGCACACCTATAATGATTACTCATCTTTGCCAGACTTTGCTTGCTTTGGAACAAGATTCAAATATACCTCAAGCATAAACCCTCACTCACACTCTTCAATAGAAACCGTGATGAATGGATGTGAAACAGAATATGTAGCCCAAAGATCACTGCAGTGGCTAAGCTTGTCACTAGCATACAAAAGTGACCTAAGGTCTGGAAAGCACCAGCACGCTCTGGCAAAGATAACAGATGTGTTCATGGAGAAAACAGAAGACCCACCAATGAAAAAATTGAGGTCACATGTATGTATATGGCTTTGCCCCACAGCTACCTTACATGTGTAATGCACATACAGATGTCATTGTGATATGTCATACAGTAGAAAAATCAAAACCCACTTCACATTGACCAACAGTGTCACACACACACAGTCAGCAAGTGCAAGATTCAAATTCCTTCTAAGTACATTATGATGCTACAGCAGTATGCATTTACGCAACATGCTATACACATTACTAGACTTCACCTTTCCACAGGTATATTTGTAGGATGGTGACATCATCAGATTTGTCAAAGATGAGTACATCACTTTTAAGGGGTGTGAGTATTCTCCAAAAAGGCTGCTTCTCTCCAGGGAGACACACACACAGTTGGCAAGTACAGGATTCAAACCCTTATCTAACTACATTATGATATTACAGTAGCACACATTTACACGACGTGCTATACACATTATTGGGTTTCTACTTTCCACAGGTATAGTTGTAGGATGGTGACATCATCAGACTTGACAAAGATGAGTATACCACTTTTAAGGGGTGTTAGTATTCTCAAAAAAGGTTGCTTTGCCCCACAGAAACACACACAGTTGGCAAGTACAGGATTCAAACCCCTAGCTAACTACATTATGATATTACAGTAGTCCACATTTACACAACACGCTATACACATTACTGGGGTCTCTTCTTTCCACAGGTATATTTGTAGGATGGTGACATCATCAGACTTGACAAAGATGAGTATACCACTTTTAAGGGGTGTGAGTATTCTCCAGAAAGGATGCTCCTCCCCAGGAAAACACACACACAGCTGAAAAGTGCAGGATTCAAACCCTGACTTAATTACATTATGATATATCAGTACGCATTTACATGACGCACTATTCACATTACTAGAATTTCACTTTTCCACAGGTATATTTGTAGGATGGTGACATCATCAGACTTGACAAAGATGAGTATACCACTTTTAAGGGGTGTGAGTAGTCTCCAAAAAGGTTGCGTCCTCCCAGGGAGACGCTCATACACTTACAGCTAGCAAGTGCAGGATTCAAGCCCCTGTCTAACTATATTATGATACTACAGCAGTACGCATTTACACAACACACTATACACATTAGTAGAACCTCACCTTTCCACAGGTATATTTGTAGGATGGTGACATCAACAGACTTGACAAAGATGAGTATACCACTTTTAAGGGGTGTGAGTAGTCTCCAAATAGGTTGCTTTTTCGCAGAAAGACACACTCACTCACAGTTGGCAAGTGCAGGATTCAAAACCCTGCTTAACTACATTATGATACTACAGCAGCACGCATTTACACGATGCACTATACACATTACTGGGATTTCACCTTTCCACAGGTATATTTGTAAGATGGTGACATCGTCAGTCTTGCTAAAGATGAGTATACCACTTTTAAGGGATGTGAGTAGTCTCCAAAAATGTTGCTCTTCCCCAGGGAAACACACACACTCAGCAAGTGTAGGATTAAAACCCCTACCTAATTGCATTATGATACTACAGCAGTAGTACACCTTTAAAGTACACACTATACACATTATTGGGATTTCGTTCTTCCACAGGTATATTTGCAGGATGGTGACATCATCAGACTTGACAAAGATGAGTATACCACTTCTCTAAGGGTTGTGAGTAGTCTCCAAAAAGGTTTCTCTCTCCCCAGGGAGAGACAGACACACACACAGTTGGCAAGTGCGAGGTTCTTAATCCAAACTAAGTACGTCTTTGCACTTCAGCAAGCAATATGGAGTTACAGGGTGCAATACATACATTACTTGCTGACAGTTTGACCAAAGGTTTTTTCACATTTGCTAACCTCAGCAGGCTTATCATACTAGGTGTTATGTAAGTGTATTGTATGCATAGGCCATGACCATATCATATATGGGTTGATGCACCACATGCTGGCACACACAGGGTCAATCCGGTGGCTAAGCTCTGTCAACCCAATACTGAACAATACAGTCAAGAGGAGTAGGGTCATACAACCACAACACCAACAGTCTCACATAGATCTACAATATAAGCACCAGCAAAACACACACATAAATACACATTACCATACTCGGAGAATACAAATATTAATCTGAAAAAGAGAGAGTGTCCTCCTAAGCAGATAAGCAAGCAACATGCACCTCTAAGCACACGCCAGAAAACACATAATACACCAAAGCAGTGTGCCTCACAACAGGCCCTAAGGCAAAACAATATACCCAATACACTAGTAATAGGTGACTCCATAGTCAGGCACACAGATGTTTCACTCACTCGGCTGGACAAGGGGAAGGTTACTGTCAGTTATCTGTCAGGTGCTATGATCCGCCACATAACACAAGCACTTACATCACTCCAGAACAGGTACATATATGACGTGTTCTTTGTATATGTCAGTGTGAATGATCTGAGACATACCTTCCAGGACAACATGACAAGAGATATATAGTAGCTCTATGATCATGTGGCCCAGGCTGATATGACCCTGACCTTGAGTAGCATCTTATCTTCACCTACATGATACTGCAATATAACAGAAAGACGATAAACTTCAACAATTGGCTGAGCTTCTGGTGTCATTCAAAGGGGATCCAGTCTCTGTCTGCCTGTGATGACATGATAGACAAGCCTCGTTGCTTCGCTACAGATGGTTTGCACCTGTCGCCCCTATGCTTCTGAATACTGGCCAAGGCTCTTGCTG
The DNA here is from genome assembly GCF_019279795.1 of Protopterus annectens. Classification (NCBI taxonomy): domain Eukaryota; kingdom Metazoa; phylum Chordata; order Ceratodontiformes; family Protopteridae; genus Protopterus; species Protopterus annectens. Next base: position 1,088,796,977 of record NC_056748.1, read on the forward strand.
TCCCCATATTCCCTTTTTTAGGCAAGGCTCAAAGGTTCATAGGTTCATAGGTAGGTACTAGGCTATCGGCCCTGGGGCCTATACAAGCCCAGCCAAAAAGGTACCCTGGCTTTTGCCACCCAAGAAATTTATTTTCCTGTGCCACTGTCGAGCAGAGACACAGAAGTAATCCCCAGGGTGAATTTCCTATTTCCCATCCAATCATCAAGATTTTTCTTGAAGAGTGCTAATGAGGAGCTTTGTTTGATATAGATAGGTAGTTTATTCTGGAGTATGGAAAGTCTCTGGGACAGGAATCTATCCCTCCGGCATGTTCTGTTTATTGTGGTAACAAGGTTTAGGGCCCTAGAGTGTGTAGCTCGGAGGGATTGGGATTTCTTTAAGTGGAGCATGTCCAATAGCTCTGGGTTTGACATAGCTTTGTATGTTAGGCAGAGATTACCTCTGAGTAGGTGATATGTGACAGAGTAAAGCTGGAGTTTTTTGAGACAGTCTGTGTAGGGCATGTGTTTGAGGCCGGTATCCCTCTTTGTGAGGTATTTTTGCGGCCTTTCCAGTTGTTGTAGATGTCTTATGAGGTACATACCAAAAGGGGCATTGTACTCTATAATGGATCTAATGAGTGATGAGTAGAGGGGAACAATGACCTCTTTTTTTCTGCATGAGAAACCTTTTGTGATGAGGTGTGCCATGTAGAAGGATTTCCTGACTACTGTGACGATGTGATTATCAAAGGAGAGACTACTGTCCACCTGTGTCCCAAGGTCTCTTATCACACTTTCGGTGTTAAGTATACTACCACCGATGTTGTAGTTCATGGGTACAGAGTTTTTACCAAAGGGGATGACAATGCACTTTTTGGCATTGAGCTTGAGGCCATGGCTTTGACACCAGACATCTGTCTCAGTGAGGCCCTTTTGTAGGATGTCCACATCGTTAGTAGTTTCAATTATGGCTCCAAGTTTGCAGTCATCTGTGAACTTCATTAGCCAAAGACCTTCTGTGTTTGCCTGTACTTCAGGGAAGTAGATACCAAACAGGACAGGACACAGGACTGAACCCTGTGGTACTCCACTTGTCACTGGTCTGAAGTCGGATTTGGAGTCGGCTACTTTCACAGTGTGGGTCCTGTCAGTGAGCCAGTTGACAACCCATCTTGTGACATAGGGATTTATACCTAGTTTAGTGAGTTTATTTCTAATACCAGAGTGGGGGATGGTGTCGAAAGCCTTGACAAGATCTAGATAGGCTGTGTAAACCCTTACCCTTGTCTACGGTTTTGGTGACTGCTTCAAAGAAGTCTGTCAGGTTTAGGAGACATGATCTGCCTTTTACAAACCCGAACTGGTTGGGGTCCAGAGTTTGGAGATTACCAATGTCTTTGTTTATAAGTTCCATGATGATACGTTCCATGGCCTTGCAGACCAGGCTCATCAAGCTAATGGGGTGCTAGTTCCCGGGGTCCGTGGTGGCTCTCCCCTTGTGTAGTGGGATAACCGTCTCTGTGCGCCATTCAGAAAGCACAAAGCCTGAGGTGAGGCTATGACTGAACATGGTACTTAGGTGTGATGCCAGTTCATTCTGTAGTTTGCGTAGAACGCAGCCTGGGATGTTGTCTGGTCCCATGGATGCTGTATTCCTGGCTTTGGAGAGTGTGTTTTTTACCTGTGCAGCCGTGATGACAGGAACTTTGCATTCTTCCAGTATAGAGATGGGCTATTTCATGGGTGAGAAGGGGGTAAAGTTAGCACTGAACCTATCTGCCAGGATGTTGGCAATATCAGTTGGGTCTGTATATTTAGTGCCACTGTGCTGTAACTCAGAGCAGATCTGAGTGTTGTAATTGAGATTCTTGACATAGCTATAGAATGCTTTGTGGTTGACTTTAGAATCAGTGGCGATTTTGTTTTTGTAACTAGCTTTGGAGGATTTTATCAGGGATCGCAGCTTCTTACTGAGGCTGACCAGGGAGCTCCTCCACTCATGGGATTTTACCCTCTTTTGCAACAGTTTCTTCCTTCTGTTGTACAGTTTGTTTATGGCAGGGTACCACCAGATTGGCTTCCTTTTCTTGGAGGATAGCGTCTTCGTTCTGTTTGGGATAGCACGATCCATGCACTCATGTAAGTGCTTATAAAGTGCAAATGTGTAGGATTCAGTATTCGTAACTGTATTGTTCATCTGCATGGGTGTCATGAAGTTCACCACTTCTGTCTTAAGATGCATGAAGTTGGCTTTGGAGAAATTTTTTAACATAGTTTCCTTAATGGGGGGGGGGTAGAATGTGGATATGTAGGGTAATTAGCTTATGGTTGGATCAGACCAATAAGGCATTGACTTCAGGTGTAGAACACTGGTCACTCAGGACAAACTAAACCCCGTAACCAAAACAAATAACCACAAAGTGAGCTAAATGCTACTCATTGCCAGAAGTCTCAGCCTCCAAATGCACACACTCGAGGCACTTCTCAGTATGGAGAATATTGATATCTGTGCAGTAACAAACCTAGTTCAAGTCTCCAGAGAGAACACTAGCACTACCAGGATACTACTCATTCCATACCTTCCAGCATCAGAGCCTGGATCATAGCACATAGGGTGGGGATGTATCCATATTCATCAAGGATACCTACACCTCTCTCTCTACATCCTCTCTACAGGATATGTACCCATAGAATGTTGCACAGCAATGTTCTTCCCACTCCACAGGGGTGGGGCCACAAAAGAGCCTTGGCATTCACACTGTATGAGCCTGACAAGTCTGATCTGCAAGGCAATGAATCCAATCATAATGGAAGTCAACAATATAGAAATTGGGAACCTTCACACAGTTGAGCACACCCAGTTTGGCTTTGTCAAATGCAGATCATGCCTCCTGAACTGGGTGAATTTCTTTGAGACAGTTACCCAGGCTACAGATCATTGAAAGGAGCTCCACACAGCCTACCTATACCTCGCTAAGGCCTTTGACACCATTCCCCAGTCAGGTATCATAGATGAATTCACGAACCTGGGCCTGAATCCATACATCACAAGATGGATTGCAAACTGGCTCACAGATAGATCCCACAAATTAAGAGCTGCTGGCTGCATGACAGACTCTACACCAGTAACAACTGGTTTCCCCCAGGGTTCAGTCCTGGGGTCCCTCCTGTTTGGTATAGACTTCTCAAAAGTACATGCCAACACAGGAGGGTTGTGGTTGACTAATTTTGCTGGGAACTGTAAAGTGTTTGGCATAACAGATTCCCCGGATGACACAAATTTTCTCCAGAACGGACTCTATGAGACAGATGTGTGGTGTCAGAATCATGGCCTCAAGCTCAATATGAAAGAATGCATAGTAATCCCCTTTGGGGAAAACAAAGTACCCACAAACTACCACATAGGTGTTACCCCCTAAAAACTGACAAGGTAATAAGGGATCTGGGGACACAAGTAGATAGTCATCTTTCCTTTGACAACCATGTTGCCAAAGTGATTAGGAAATTCTATGTGGCCCACCTAATCAACAAAGGGTTTGAATCAGGATCAAAAGAGGTAGTGGTGGCCCTCTACTCTTAAGTCATCAGACCCATCATTGAATACAATGCACCATTTTGGATATACTCGACTAATCATATCCAGCAGCTGGAGAAACCACAGAGGTACCCCACCACGAGGATTACCGGCCTCAAACAGTTGTGTTATGCAACACAACTGGTAAAACTAAATATGTTCTCCGTTGCGTACCACCTACTCAGAGGCACACTCTGCCTAACATACAGAGACATGTCCAACACATAACTGTTGAACATGCTCAATCTACGGATAACAAAATTGAGTTGCACTACACACTCCAGGGATATGAACTGCATCACAACAATGAATACAACATGCTGGTGGGATAGAGTACCATCCCAGACACTTGCCTTACTATGGAACAGAGTCCCAATGTACATCAGACAGAGCCCCTCGCTGACACTCTTCAATAGGAACCTTGATGAGTGGATGGGAAACAGACAATTCACGCCAGGCATCACATCAGCAGCCCCACTAGAAAGGGGGTTAGGGCACTAACTATTAGAACTAGGGCTTAGGAGACTAACCAATGGGGTGGTGAAAGCTGCACAACTTGCTTAGGCTAATATATGCCTTCGTGAAGATAGTCTACTACATACCTATGAACCTATGTGACAGGTACATGTCTACAGATAGTAGATGTGTACTTCATTGTACAGTCATGTTGTACAGCAGGCACATGCACCACATACAGTGTAATGTTTACAGATACTGGTGGCTATTATGTACAGTGAGTGAGATGTGCACCTCATGTCTTTTGTTGCCATTGGGATGTGTGCTGGGTGGGACAGTCCTGGATGGCTCCCTGTCATGGTCACCCTCTTACACACATCTCTGCCCATCCATCTTTAGCTTATTATACTGTGTTCTCCCTACATATATATAGGTACATAGGTAGGTAATAACCTATCTGCCTGAAGGCATATATTAGTATGGCCAGAGTGTGCAGCACACATGGGGTTAGTTCTCTATGCCTCTGTGTAGTAGAGCTGATGAAGTGATCCATGATGTGACAGTTCATTTTCACATACACTCATCATGGCTCCTCTGGAAGAGTGTCAGTGAGGGACTCAGCTTAATGTAGGTTGGGAGCCCGTTCCAAAGCAAGATAAGTTTGTGAGTTAGTAATGTATCCCTCCAACATGTTCTATTTATTGTTGTGATGATTATATCTGTAGAGCATGTGGCACAGTGAGCTTGGGTTTACTTCAGATAGAGCATGTACATCAGTTCTGCATTGGACATGGACCTGTCTGTTGGGCAGGGATTGCCTGAGTAGACAGTATGCAACAGAGTACAGATTGAGTTACTTCAGTCTTGTTGCATGGGGCAACTGTTTGTGGCCAGTAATCCTCTTGTTGATGTACTTCAGTGGTCTTTCCAGCTGTTGAAGGTGCCTAGTCAGATTCATTGCAAGTGTGCCATGATACTCTGATGGGTCTGATGACTGATGAGTAGAGGGAACCTCCTTTGACCTACATGCAAAGACCTTGGCAATTTGTGGGAGCACATAGCATGATTTTCTAACCACTTTGTGAATGTGTTTCTGGAAGTAGAGATGAGTATCCACATGTGTCCATAGATCCCTTATTATTGCCTCCATATTTAGGGTGTAGGCACCTATGTGGTATTTGTATGACTGTAGCTCGAGGCCATAATTTTGACACCACATCTGTCTGAGACCCTTTTTAAGGATGTCTCTGTTGTCCCAAACATCGATTATGACAACCTTTTTACAGTCATCCACAAACTTTGCTAACCATAGCCCTCGTGTGTTTGACTGTATTTCTGAAAACTATACACCAGACAGGAGGGGTCCCAGGATTGAGCCATGGGGAACAGCAGTTGTTACCAGCTTACAGTCTAACAGGGAGACCACAATTCTTATCTTGTGGGATCTATCTGTGCCCCAGTTGGCAATCCATCAGATGACATATGTGTTTATGCACAAGTTGTTGATTTTGTGGATACATGTGAGTGGGATGTTGGAAAAAGGCTTTTCAAGGTCTATGTAGGCCATGTGTAGCTCATTTATGTGCTGGGTAACTGCCTTGAAAACTGTCTAACAGGTTTAGGGACCATGATCCGCCCCTGACCAAACCAAAATGGGTAGGGTTGGGTGTTTGTAGTATCCCAATAGCTCTGTTTATGAGTTCCATAATGATGGACTCCATGGCCTTGCAGATCAAGCTTATTAGGCTTATAAGACAATAGTTCCCATGGTCTGTTGTGCACCAACACTTGTGGAGTGTACCAAATGTTGCTGTAACCCATTCAACAGATTCATATCCTGTACAGAGGGTGAGTCTCAACAGACTGTTCAGGTGCAGGGTCTGTTTGTTTTGGAGTTCACATATGACACAGCCAGGGACACCGTGTCATCCCATAGACACCGTGTTTTCAGGTTTGGATAGAGCTGTTTAACCATTGTATATGTGATTTCTGGCTTTTCACAATCTCCAGGTATGGTTATGGGCCCTTTTGTCAGTGAGAGGGGGTAAATATGTAGGAACCTGTCTGACAAGATGTTGGCAATGCCAGTCATGTACATGTATTCATTTACACTTTGCACTAACTCAGAACATATATGAGTTTACATTGATATTTATGACATAGCTAAATTAAGCTTCATGGTTCTCTATGAACTCTTTGGCAATATTTTTGCCAGAACATGGCTTGGATTATGTTAGGAGTGCTCATTGTTTCTTGATGATACTGATCGGAGATTTATTGATCTTCTTTGGATTTTCACTTTCTTTGAACAACTTAAGTACTTGTAGTACATAGTTTGATTATGACAGGGGTCCAATATATTATATGGGTTTGTTTTCATATCACTGTGTGCGCAAGGCAGGATTGGTGAATAGTGACAAGTGTCTGGAGTAAGAACTGCAACTGCCAGATATGTGTGGCCCACTGCTGTACTCAGACATGGTCTAAATGTGTGAGCATGCCCAGTATGACCTTTCAGTATGTTGCTGACTGAAATTTGCTAAATTTGTTTGTGTGTGAGCATGCCTGCTATGGGCATATATACTATATGTGTGTGAAAAATCAAGTTGGTTTTTACTTCAGGGCTCACCTTTGTATTGTACATCGACAGGAAGCACGCTGTGCCTGCAGGGCTTCCATGAGTCAATTTGCATAGACTTATCAACATTTCTACATACAGGGGGGACAGCTATTATTTGTACATTTCTACCCGGGGGAGCACACCTGATTGTTACTGTGGGTGTACATAGGATGAGGGGTACACCTGACACTTATACACATTTGCTAGGCCTGCACTGCTATGTCAGGTACTCCATTTCAGTCTGTACTGTTGCCTATCGTACTGGCTTGAGGTATGCCACTGTACTACAGACCTTAACTTCCAATTACACGCATATTAGTTTGTGACTTCATAGCCTACCCAACCCACATCACACTGCCTGGCCAGCTGTTATCTGTCTGAATAGGCCTGGGGGGAGGTTACTCATATGCCTCTTCAGTGGGCATGATACAGCATTTGTTTGTGTTTGCGTTTGTCTACAATTGTCCTGCTGGCTGTGACTGTTAGGTATGTGACCCCCCAACTGGTATGTGTGAGTGACTTAAGTTGTGTCTGTGCCAGTGAAATGCTGTCATGGCTTAGTGGTTCAGTACTGTGACTATAGTGCACAGTATCCTGAGTTCGAGCCCTGTCACTGCTTTT
>NC_056748.1:1088816731-1088964231 GCF_019279795.1 Protopterus annectens
AAACTAGCACAGTGTTATGATGTCTTAGTGAATTTGTGAAACACTTTGTAAAAACAACGACCTGTGCAGAAGTAGTACTCTGGTATGATTATATGATAATGTAATCCCAGGAAACACAAGCTAATTCAGTCACTGGACCATTTATGTCTTATCATAGCCATCTGTTTGCTTTACCCCTCTGTACCCCCATTCTAAAGACGTACGAGACAAGTCTCTTCCTGAGTAAGTTTATGGATACCCATCCAGTTATTCAAGTTTAATATGGCAGACACTTGGAGATGGGGACTTTGTTTTAGTTACTGGCAGTGTCAATTAAAGAGGTAGGGAAGTTAGTTGGTAATTAATTTCTCTCTCTCTCTCCAGCAGGATGTATTTCTCTGCTGCTGGTGATTTAATTCCCCAAGTTCTAATATTAGTGGAGGTATATGAATTGCATGAATATAGGTGATCAAGATGGATGTAGCCCATATAGTGCTTAGCACAAGGGGTAAATCTCCCTACAACAGTCTATCAGGGATGTTAGGGCAACACTCTTCTTGTCTAGGAATGTCTGAGTCCCTTCCAGCTACTTAGTATGTCTAGAAATATACATTATGATAGGGGATTGTACTGAATAATTGGTCTAATTAGGGATGCACAGACAGGGATGGTACCTTATTTTTGCCTGGATATAAACAGAATGATTTTCTGTCTATTGCTCTTACATGGTGGACAAAGGAGAGGGAACGATCAACCCAGATTCCAAGATCCCTGACCATATTTCCATACTGCAGTGAGGTATTGGCTATACTGTATATTGAAGGAGAGACCTGTTTATTAATGTGATAATACTGCACTTTTTTGGTTCGCCACTTTGTTATGCCGATTAGTTCCTGTTATACTGAATGGGTATCAGTGCGAAATTTGACAATAATGCCCGGTCTGGAATCAGATATGACTAGTTCTGCACAGGGCACTGTGTAAAAACAATGCCCTGTGCAGATCTAATAAAGTATTGAGTAGTGATGTCTGCATCTGTTTGTAACAACATGCTGAAAGAACAAATCCCTTTGCAGAATTAGTACTACAGTATGATGTCAGTCAACACCTCTACAGTCATAACATTTTATGTTGCATGAGTCACTTTGTGAAAACTGTTTGCAACAGCCAAGCCCTGTTTGGAACTATTACATCTTTATGATGTCCAAGACAGTCTGTGACATCACTCTGTAATAATAATACACATTGCAGAACTAGTAGGGCTGTATGATGTCAGTCACTCTGTAACGACAAAGCCCAGTGCAGAACTACTACCACATTATGATCGGTCACTTTGAGACAACACTCTGTAACAGCAAAGTACATTGCAGAACTAGCACCATAATATGGTGTCAGTCACTTTGTGACAGCATTTAAAATAACAATACCCTTATGCACAACTAATAATGCATTATGATATGTAAGTCACTTTGTAACAAAAATCTGTAACACGAAAACCCTGTGCAATACTTGTATTATGACATCTTATTCAGGTTGTGTCAACACTCTGTGACAACAAAGTCCTGTGCAGAACTAGCACTGTATTATGTTCTCATTTTGTGGTGAAACCCTGTAACAGCAAATCTCGTGAAGAATTAATATTGTGTTATGATCATGGAAACATACAAGACAATGGATTCCCTATTTATGGATTATCAATTTCCTGCATTGTGCTGCACCCCCCTTCTCAAAAGGGGTAAAGCAGATCAGTTATGGAATAACTTGGGTGTCCATCCAACAGTCCCGGACTAAAAGGATGCCATGGTGTCACTGTTAAACTTACAAATGATGTCTGTTCCAGAGATTGTTTAAGCACTCAGTAATAATTTTGGCTCTTTTTGCATATTTTATTTATGGGCAATGGAGATTTATGTCCCTAATTTTGATAATAGTGGAGCTACTGACTTGCAAAGATACAGGAAGTCATGGTGGATGGGGTCTCTAATGGTGCTTAGATCACCCCAAAGGAGCCTAGAAGAAACCAAGTACAGCAGTAGCACTTCAAGACTTTCCTGTAGCTCAGAGAATTCATTATACCTGTTTATTGACCAGGAAAGCCCACTGGACACAATTGTCCCATTTCAAGAGTGACCTCAGAGCACTGCCTGCTTAAGTGACTGTTCAAAATCATACAGGAAGCAAATGAAGGTGGAAGAACTGAACCTTGTACCTTGGTTACAGCAAGCAGCTAAATATGAACATTAAAACTCTGCACTAACTGCCGGGCAATTTAGGTCGACAGTCTTCTTGACTATGAAGCTCTGGGGCATTTCTAGTTGCTTAATATATCTAGGAAGTTCTCAATATTTGAATGATGATAACTTTGTTCAGCTTGATGGTATGACTTTAGATATTAGCTGTGTTCAAAAAGAAAGATTCTGTGAATGCTGCAGCTATATGGCAGTTAAAGGAGATGGAATTACAGATCCAGGTTGAAGGATCCCTGATTACATTACAAGACTGGAGTAAGGTATTGGATAAAAGTTCCATATTTTGGACAAAAAAATTAGAAAAGAGAGATTCACCTGCTGTGTTGTTGGGTTTAGTAACTTCTAGAAGGAATTTATTGTTAGAGTGGAGAGTTCTTTTAGTAGAGTATGGTTGAAGTAGGTTTTGCAGTGAGAGTTTTTTCTGAGGATGATGCAGAAGAGCTAGCATAAGTTGATTGTGCTGCAAGAGATGGGGAAATTCTAGCCAATTAAGTTGCTTTAAAGCTATGCAATGGTGTGTTTTATAAGGGGAGTCAGTGGCAAACCTGGCAATTTTATTGTAGCAGGATTCTAATTTTGCTAAATCAGTCTTTTTGAGATTGGTAATTAGATGGGTGCATGATATTGTGGCTTTTGGGTGATTGGTGAGAAACTGTCTATTCCTGTAGAGGGTACCCAGTTTCTTATGTACTTTCTTAATAGTGTGGACTATGTGAGTGTCAAATCTCAAATTATTGTCAATCTCAACACCAAGAAGTTTTGTGTGTGCTGTGGGAGAATTAATATTTACTGAGCATGATATTAAAGGAGGGGTTAAGGAGATGGACCTAGTAGTTTAAAGAGAAGTACTTTTGTTTTACTAAAATTCAAAATAAGTTGGATGTTGGATAGAAATGATTCAACCGATAAGAAGGAAAGTTGATTTAGTGATTGGAGTTCATTTATAGAATGACAGATGCATGGGGAGTGGAAGTGTGAAGGTTGTTAGTATAAAGAGAGAAGAGTAGAAGGCCTAAAATGAAACCTTGTGGTACTCTGAGTGTGATTGGAAGTAGTGGTGAGAGTCCATGCTACCACAATACTGCTTGTTAGAGGCTGGATAGATAACTTTGGAACAAAGCTAAGGAAGATCCACTAAGACCTATGTCAGAATGAATTTTAATAAGTGTACTATGTCTAACCATGTCAAAGGATTTTGATAGATCAAGAAAGGCAGCCGATACAAATTGTTGTTGTTTCTGTGGCTGTTTGCTGTATTGGTGAAGGACATTAGAGCTGTGGTGGCACTGTGAAAGGGACAAAAGCCATGTTGAGTGACTGATAGGAGTTTGTGTGTATGGAAGTAGTCCATAATTTGAGTATGTATACATCTCTCCAGGTGTTTGGCTATAGGGGATAGGATAGCTATTGGATGGAAGTTTGTAAATTCTGTAGAATTCCCTCCTTCATGAAGAGGGATAATATAGCAATAACCCACGCCTGGGTGTGGGTAATGCTGGATTTCCCCATGGTTGGTGTGGTTTGGTCACGAGGGCGAAGCCCGAGTTGACAAACAAAGACAACCATGGGTAAATCCAGCATTACCCACACCCAGAAGTGGGTTATTGCTATTATACAATAACATTATTTAAGAAAAAAAATAATTACTTTTCTTAAATAATGGCATTGTATAATGCCTCCTTGCTGCCCTTCTGCAGCTGTCTGGTATTCTGTGGCAGTTCGGATGTACTGCGCATGCGTATGCCTATGCAGTACATCAGAGCTGTGGGCAAAAGCAATGGAGAAAGCAAGATCTCCATTGCTTTTTATAAACTGTTTTGCTATGTTAAATGAGTTTAACATAGCGAGGCAGCTTTAAAAAAAGCAACGGAGAATCTCTGTTGCTTTTTTTAAAGCTGTCTCGCTATGTTATCCCATTAACATAGTGAGACAGTTTTGAAAAAAGCAACGGAGAAAGCAAGATCTCCGTTGCTTTTTTTAAAGCTGTCTCGCTATGATAAAGGAGTTTAACATAGCGAGAGTGTGAAGCAATGGAGATCTTGCATTCTCTGTTGCTGTTAAAAAAGAGTTATAGTAATGGAAAAAGTCCGGGCGACCGGACCTTTTTCCATTACTATAACTCTGATTTACAACATGCACACTGACCAATCAGCGTGCACGTTTTTGAATATTAATGGGGGGGTCATTGTATAATATGTGATTTTTTCCATATGTCGGGGACAAAGGCTTCAGCTAAGCTTCAGTTCAATAAGAGTAGAAGAGGTTTCTAGATCAGTTAGAGTCTCACCAAGAGAGAGAGAGAGTGCTCCTGGCCCAGAAGGCCTAAATTCAGAACTATATAAGTTTAAAAGGCCAGCTTAAGTGCCCACTGGTAAATCATTTCCAGACCTGTATGCAAGATGCAAGATGGTACAGCTAATGAGTCTTTATGTGTGTGTGTTTACGGTTGTTGTGCTACCTAAGTCAGGTAAAGACCTTGAAAAGGTACAGAGTTATAGGCTCATTTCTCTGCTGAATGGTTAGGTGAAGATTAATGCCCACATTTTAACTGATATATCGAAAAGTTTACTCCCAAGTTCAATACTCCCCAACTAGCCTGGCTTCATGAGACGCAGGTCCAGCACTGACCATATTACAACATTCTGGAACATATATGCAGGACCTCAAAAATATTTTAGTGCCACTGACTATGGCATTTATTGATTTTAAAAAATCATTTGATGATATCTGTTGGCATTGTTGTTATGCTAGATTCTGAACTACATGCGATTTTCTTCAAGTTCCTGTTATGATTGTGGAGACCTTATATGCCTGATAGTCTAAAAATATGCTTACAAATTCTATTCTGTCTCTTCTTTTAGCTTGAGTAGGGGTACAAGGCAGGGCTCTCACTTGTCTTCTGCTTTGTTTCTGCTGGCAGTAGAACCTCTGAACAGGGCATTAGATATGAACTCTAAACCTATTGAATGGAGACTACATGGGGTAGAAACGAAGGCCCTGTTTTTTTTTTTTTGCTTGCAACTGCCCTCTACTTACTCTTATCAGCCTGTGCACATAATGCATTGTTTTCAGGACTGGGCCTAAACAGAGATAAAACTGTGTGTTTTGCTAACCTGGCAGCTAACACTTTACATGACAAAAGAAAGGACTGCTCCATTGCACCCCTTAAATGTCAAGGTATATATACACACACACACACACACACACACACACAGACATATATATATATATATATATATATATATATATATATATATATATATATATATATATATATATAGATCCCATTCACAAGACCAAAATCCAAAATAACCAAAGATGAATCTGCTGAGACAAAAAGTCCAAAACATTAATTTAATGAATGGTAAAGTGTTTCTCAGGGTAAGTAAACACTTGCCCAGCATCAGGGAATATGCCCTTTTCCCCCACTGTAGTGCGATCCCAGAGTTGGTATATATAATTAGGGAAGGTGTGGGGGAGAAAACCCCTCCCCAGGTGTGTTGGATACATTGCGTTGTGTTTTTATGTAACAGTTGTCCACTATCTGCTTTAAAGTTTCTTTGTGGTTCTATGACTGGCAAACACTTGGCCTTTCTCTGATGGGTAGGGCAGGTCTTATCAAAATGTATGTTTCCCACCTGTTACTCTATATATTTCATCATATTCCTGTCCCTCCACAACATGTAATACTACAAAACATTTTCAGTTTATCTGGAGTGGAAAGATATGTAGGTTAAAGGCTATGGTTAGATATGCCTCTGTAGCCTGTTTGGGGTTGGGGATATCCCAATAAGGGAAGTATGCATGTATTTTTACATTTGCACAGTTATGGGCAGTTGCTAATAAATCCTATTCCATCTGGGCAAGACTACAGTTAGGAGTCCTTGGGGCTAATTCCCTCCTGGGATGTGGGTTTGTACCATAAAGATCTTTCAATAACTAAAATACTGCTTTTATATTCTATGGACCCATGTGACCCTTAGAGCTCTGTATTTATACCTCCCCTTTTAAGGTATGGACTTTAGCTACCACATCATGGGGATGCCCTTGCTTGAGGGTAGATGGCTTGCCATTGGTAGGATGTACATAAGGGATATGGGCATCATTTGGCTGGAAGATGCACTTTGCAAAGATGGAGGTCAAACAAGTTACACCGCCAATGCATACCTCTAGACAAAATGTGGATTGAACAAGGCAGATCACTGGAAATATTTGTACCTGTGATATGCTACCTTTCAAGCTTTTCTCAAAGGCAGGATTGCCTGACTCTTTTTATGTATAGGAACCTTTTTAGGCCCCAGGATAAAAGAGAAGTGAGAAGCCCTACTTACTAAAACTTCACATATTTGCAGACTGTTGACAACTCATTACCGTTGAGTCATCCAAGCAATTTTTAAGGCAGGAGTGGGGAAACTGTCTTGAATAGCTCAGAAATACAATTTAAATGGACTACAGAATATCTTAATTAGACAGAGAAACTTCACATATGTGTTTAATAAATGTGTCTCTTTTTGTATGGATGCATACTGGACATAATCATTTATCAGCTAAAGATTTTTTTTGTAGTGTATGGAGATGGGCCTCAAAACCTGGTGCTTAAATGGAAGTGAAGAATGTTCCAAAGGTTATGGAGATGGACAGCTGAAAGACTGCAAGAAGTTACAGGTTTAGCCATCCCCTTGCTCAAGGAAAGTCTTTTTCACCTTAGAGTTTCCTCCATTATTAAATGGGTGATGATAAGTGATAGATGTCTAGGTCAAATCTCAGTTTTAATGAAAGCATATGTAGCATCTCAATGGAGGAACTCAGTTAAATGTCTACTTTGCAATTCAGAGACTTGGCTTTTTAGGGCAAGCATAAACCTGAACAGAGATGGAGTTAGGAGATAAAAAAGCCTTTGTCTTGCACAGATTCATGGTTTGTCACTGTTTATTGCTGTCATCTAAAATTGACACCATTCTAGAAGATTAGAGGCAGGAGTTGAGATTTAGCAACAGGATCTGAGAAAGGTGAATGGCCTTTATACTGCCTTTGTTTTTTATTTATCTGAGTCTGTAATATTGTTGCTTTGCAGCATTTCATACATTATTTAATCAATTTAAATATTTTTAACAGCTCTAAATGTTATCAATGTTGCTGATGCTTCATCCTTTTATTGATTGATTGATTGATTGGTTGACTGATTTTTCTGTATGCTGGGAAATATTCCGGAATATGTCAAATACATACATACAAATATTTCAGGCATGGACATTAATGCCCTTCTAACATGCCAATATACCAAAACAGTTGTTCCATAATAAGTGCCTAGGCTGTTCTTAAAAATATCTAAACTAGTACTTGCTTTAATGTAATTTGGTAGTCTGTTTCATGCATCAGCTGTTCTCTCAGAGAACCAATTAGTACACTTCTCATTCCTACAGAATCTTCTACATAGATTGTCTGATAATTCTTTAGTACTTTTTGTTAACCCCAAATATTCCCAGAGGTAGTTGTCTCTAAGTGCCCTATATACCTGAATAATATCTCTTCTTACATAACTATAAGATGCACTGTACACATTCAAATATTTTAGTCTTTCATAATACCTTAAAATTTTCACATCTGTGGATGCTCTTGTTATATTTTTGGGTACTTACGTATTATCGCAACCAGATTTTCACAAAAACAGTGGTTGCTTCCTGGTCAGTGAATGTGCAATTTAATGTGCTTGAAATGGAAAACGGTGTGTTTTCTTTAACAAAATAGGTTGGTTTCTGGAGTGCTACCAACACAAAGTACACAACATACTGTTGTTGTTTCTTCGTGCTCTTTACTGGCAGCAGCATGTCGCTGAATTGCAAGGCCGCCCACTGAATGTTCTTTGTCAGCCCATGCTGTGAAATAACGGCCATACTGCGTACATTCCTTCCAGTTTGGCTTTAATTGTCAGGGCTGCTGTAGCATCCTTTACCGCCGTAGCTGAATGCAAGAATTGGTTAAGGCATTCAGTAGTGGCTTGCCAGTAACAGCAGTTATTCAGGGTTCTTAGGAATGCAGTTATTTACATGTGCATTTTTTAAGCATAGTGGAAAGTCTGTCGGGTCAGAGCTATATGCATCTTTTTTGAATTTGGCACCCTCGCTGCAATGTTTTGGCCCTTTTTTTTTCAGTTCCAACTTATATGACATGACTGACCAGATTCTATTTCGAGATCAAATACAATGCCTCTTAGCACTTGGTTCCCGATCATGACAAATGTTTGTTAATGTTGATAAAATGTAATATAGTGTGTTTTCTTTTAACAGTACACCTTATTTTCTGGACTGCTATCAATACAACGTGCAAGACATGCTGTTGTTCTTTCTACTTTGAGGGTCCTGAAAAGGACCTAAATTGTAACCTGCAAAGACTGAATAAAGGATTTCTTTGGAATGGAACTGGCTCAAGGATTAATTTATTTCACAGTGATCACCTTGCATGCTATTTGTGTAGTATGTGTGTTTTGCTGTGGCCTATTTTGTTTTGTTTAAGGCCTGTCCATCATTTTATTTCTGTATGTACCTATAAGGGATTGAGGTTTTTAACTCTGAACAGTCCTTCCAAGGGCTAACTAGGTCCTTGTCAGGACCCTCAAAGGACTAACTGAGATTCCACCAATAAGCCCAGCCTTGAATTACAAGGGGGCACACCAGTCCTTCTAAGGGCTACCTACCTGAAACTCACCTAGCCCAGCCTTGACTAACAAGGGGACACACCAGTTCTTATAAGGACTACCTGTGGACCTCATTGAGGACCCATCTGGACTGACAAAGGTCATTTTTAGGACCAAAAAAAGATCCATTGACAGGGCCAGACCCTGTCTGCTCAGCTGGAGGCTCAGAGGGTGTAACCCAACCTCTTACCTAACAGGTACTACACAAAAAGTCCTTGTTAGGACTACAAAGGTCCTCCTCAGGGCCACCACACCACAAAGGTTCTTCTCAGAACCAAAACAGTCCTCCTAAGGACTACAAAGGTCCTCCTCAGGACCACCTCTCCACATCACAAAGGCCCTTTTAAGAGTCAAAAACAGTCTTCCTCAAGACTACAAAGGCCCTTCTAAGAGCCAAAACAGTCTTCCTCAAGAATACATATGAACAGCTAAGTCCTTTTCATGGCTTAGACTTGGACCACCAGGAGTAATAACCATTCCAGTAAGAGTGTTCTTCCTTTTTGATTTTTTACCCACCACACAAGTGGGCTACACTCTGACAGGAAGCGGATACCACCCACTTTTGTTTTGTGTTAAATAATAGGTATAATGATATCTCTCTTTCAGCTTCTCCAAATCTTTTGATTTTCTAATACCATGAGGGGAATGGACTCCATTCCTAAGTCAAAGTATCATTAAAGTTCATGAAATTAGTATTGTTGCAATCTTTGATGTCAGCCAAAAGTGCTCTTCGCAGTACCAGCAATGTGCCCAGTAATGAATCCTTCTACAATTTGTATGGGGTTACATGTATTGGTAATAGTATCTCCCTTTTAAATTTCTCCAAATCTTTTGGGTTTCTAATACCATGATGGGAATGGACCCCATTCCTAAGTCAAGGTATGATTAAAGTTCATAAAATTAGTACTGTTTCACTCCTTGATGTCAGCCAAAAGTGCTCTTCGCAGCACCCGCAATGTGCCCAGTAATGACTCCTTCTGTAATTCATATGGAGTTACATGTACTGGTAGCATATCTAAATATGATTGTAGACTCTTTTTTAATAAGACCCATTGCTCCTACTACTATTTGATCTATCTGGGTATCATTCTCCCACATTGCTCTCATTTATGCCTGCAAATCCTGATATTTTATGACTTTGTGTCTCTCTCTATGCAGGACACTGTAGTCACTGGGTGTGGCGATTTCAATGATCAATGCTACTTTTGTCTTCTTTTCTTGGATCACTATATCCAGTTTTCTAGCATCTATCTTTTGTACTGTTGGCAATGGATGATCTCATATGATGTAGACTTCATCATTTTCTATGATGCTTTGTGGCTCATGTTTCCAGTGTTTCTCAGCCACTTCAATACCATAATGTTTGCACAATCCCCAGTGCAACAGTCTCGCCACATTATTATGCCTTTCAGTATACAGTCCTTCTGCCATTAGTATGTCGCAACCAGCAAAAAGGTGTGCAACTGTTTCCAATTCTGTTTTACAAAACCTACATTTGCCTGTTTCTCCCACATGTTCAATGGACTTTGTAAACCAATGTGTACGTAGTAGCCCACTATCTTATGCCGCCAACGTTAACCTTTCATCTTTTGGTTTGAATTTGCCTCTCCTTATCCATTCCTGCATTTGTTCCTGATCAACATGAAGTTCTTCCAGAAGTTTTTTATACTTGCAACTATATTTATGCATTTTCCACATTTTTTGCCTTCTCATCTGGTCCTTCACCTTATATTCTTTCCTTTGTTTTTTTGACACATTCAGTTGCTGCCTGGTTTTTATCCACTTGTGGTTTGATTTCCATTCCTGCTTGATGCCGATATGCTTCTGCTAGCCTAAGCATGGAAGTCATCTTAGATTTATTCTCCTCATATTTCAAAACTTTCACTATATTTGGGTCTTATGAGGTCAGCAGATATGTGTGGAGTCTCACAATTGCAGATCTGTACACATAATCAATTTCAAGGAGGCCTATCCCTCCTTCGGAACAGGGACTATATAATCTTGGAATGCACCGATTTTTATAAATCATTTGGTGAGCATGAAGCATCCTTCTTGTTTTCCTATCTAATCTATCCAACATATTTTGGGGCCAGTCAATCACTCCAAAACTGTAAGTTAGGACAGGAAGAGCAAACTGGTTTATCTTGGATTTTGTTCCTAGATGTCAACACTGTTTTTAGGATTAATTTAAGTCTTCTAAAGTACTCCTTACTAAGTTTTATTTGAATTTGTTCATGTTTTGTTGTTGATCCTTCATCAATTTCCAAATATTTATGCACTCCCTTTTCCTGCTTTAAAGGTTGCTTTTGCACACTTATCAAGACCAAATGACTTTCTTATATCATCTGAAAAAGTTTTGACAACTTGCAGTTGTACTTTCAGTTCCTCATCTGATGAGCTATACAGTTTCAAATCATTGACAAAGAGAAGATGAGAAGTCTTTACACTTTATTGTTTTCTAGGAGCCAAATTATAGCCATGGTCTAAGCTGTTATGTAGACAGCTTAATGGGTTAAGGGCAAGGCAGACTAGCAGCAGTGACTAGTCACCATGAAATATCCCCCTTTGAATTTTTATCCCTAGAATAATAATTTGTCCTTTATCATGGATTAATTGCAAAGTGTTCTGCCTCTGTTTCATGGTCACTGTAATGTAGTCGATGTGTTGGGTGTATCTTATACATTTTTAAGCACTCTTTTATCCATGAATGTGGGATACAATGAAATGCTTTTTTGTAGTCAATAATGGCACTATAAGGTCTTGCTGAAGTGTTCTCAGGTCATTATTACTTATTCTGTCTCCTCAAAGTGCTTTGTTTGGATCCAGTTTGCATAGTTCTTTTTCAAAATAATTTATTTTGATTTCAGTATCTGTGGTTACCTGGATATCACTATACCAACTTATCACCCCCTTTATGGAGCCAAACTGTTTTGCATAACATTTTGCAAATATATCTATAAAGTTTAGAATCTATACACAGTTTATCAATTTGTACGTCTTTACTCCTACCACATCTTATGTATCTATAAAAAGGTTTCCTATTATGTTCAATATCTTTATATAAATTTTCTTCACATTTTTGTTTGATTTCTTCTCACACTATGCTTAACTTGTCTGTCCAAGTTGTCTACTTGAGTTTTCAAAGTTGTAGTTCAACTTGTTTTCCATTTCTTATATTTTTTTCTCTCTCACCTTAGTCAGGCATCTAGTTCTTATGGAAATATATCCCCTTGACTTTGTATGCCTAGATCCTGAAGTTAAATATATATTTTTTAATTTTTTTGCAAACAATTTCTTCTTTCCACATTCTTTCTACAGGTTTTCCACTGAATGCATCACTCCAGATAGTTTTACATAGCGACAGTTTTGCTTCCATACAATCAGTAATTAATCTTTTGTGAACTGGTTAAGATTTCCATTTGTCAGAATTATCTAGCAACAAATTAACTATTATAACCCAATGATCACTGCACATCAACGGTGATTAAACTTAACATGAAGTAACGATAATTTCTTTAGGAACACAAACAATGTTTAGTATGTTCTTTCCCTGGTAGTTTTTTTTTTTTTTGCAGTCTGAAGCAATTGCTGTTCATGAAAATATGTTATGAAGAATTTCCTTACTAACGTTTTAAATCAATATTAATCCAGCGCGTTTCTGGTAAGTTTAATTCTACAACCATTATTATTCTTCTCTTCTATGTTTCAGGCAAGAAATGTATGAATTCCTCTAGGTTATCAGCACTTGACTTTGATAGTCTATAGACTTCAACAATTGTTATACGTTCCAGGGTTGTCTTTATTGTCGCAGTTACACAATCAATAATATTAGTGTCTCATAATTATCTTTAATACCTGTCATAGCACCTCCACCACAATG
Organism: Protopterus annectens; assembly: GCF_019279795.1. Lineage (NCBI taxonomy): Eukaryota > Metazoa > Chordata > Ceratodontiformes > Protopteridae > Protopterus > Protopterus annectens. The sequence continues at coordinate 1,088,829,534 of NC_056748.1, forward strand.
TCTGTTACAGTAAAATCATTTATACCCTGGCAAAAATGGTTTTAGTCATTGTTTTTAACCATGTTTCACAAAAAATAACATCATCAAACTTTTGGGAACGTAGCAAATTTTCCAGTAATAAAACTTTATTATTAATGCTCCTAGCATTATCAACCATCAGAGATGCATCAGATGTTGCTATCGGTGAACTGTTAAATTTTCGACCCAGCAAAAATCCTGCCTTGCGTTTGTTGAATATTGCAAAATATCTGCTGCAAAATTTCTCTTCCCTGATCTTGACAAATGCACACCATCCTGTCTGAATACATGTGTGCCCAAAATTAGGCTTGGATGCTCTACACATTTCCATTTTTTTAAAACAGGACTTTTTTTATGTAGGTATTTACCTAAAAAAATATTTTCATTCACGGTGACCTGACTCTCATTTCTATATGTAACTTGTGAAAAAATTGTCCTAACACCTGTAGAGGCTATACTATCTAAGAGGGTTGGAAGGGGGAGGAATAGTAAAAACCTACTGGGGCAAAATCAACATGAGCCATTTTTTTCCCAGAGAAAAGCTGGCACATTCCGGTGTGGTGCCTGTCCTCAATGTCCCCACATCACCCACAGCGAAAGCATTCACATCAAGGCGAGGGACAAAAAGGTGTTGGGTAGAACTTATACCAACTGCAATAGTTCTGGGTTGGTTTACATCGCCTTGTGTTATCAGTGTGTAGATTTTTATGTGGGTAAAATGGAGAGGCAATTAAAACATCATGTATACGAACATTTAAATGACATTAAAAAATGTAATACCAACAATGCATTGTACAGGTACACACTACAATGTGAAGGGGCTAATTTTAGATTTTTTGTGTTGGAATTTCTACCTAGGGATATTAGGAGAGGCTCCTGGGAAACTAGGTTGGCATACACGGAAACTTACTGGCAAATAGTTTTGGAGGCAAGCAAGCCTCCTGGTCTTAATGACCACATTTCCCTTCTCCCCCTGTTAAAACTCAGAACAGCTAAATTATGAGTGTTTTATGTTAGTATATGTTTTTATTATGTCTTTTACCTCAACTGCCTTATTTTAATTATTTTTAAATCAAATTAATTTATACTGTTTGTATGTCTCTTTAAGGTACTGATTGGGATCTTATTATCTAGAGGGTTGACATCTATTTAAATGATTCTGTTTTTATTGCTCTGTATTTTCTGATGAAGTCTGGGAGGTGCTCGGACGAAAACACATTTTTTTGTTTGTGAAGCGTTAAACAAGAAAGTTCTTTCCTCTGTACCAATAAAGAGTGGAGATTGTCCTTGATTCTGTCCAGTGGTTTGGATTATTTGTTTTATTCTGGACTGGTTCCTCATTTCTGGCGGTTACTAGTGTTTTTATGGAGGAGTCACAAGGACAAACCCCCATGGAGGCCAGTTCAGGATGTTGTCACGGGTCCGAAGTGGGAGAGTTTCGAAAATTAGCGGGTCAACTTAGCCAGCTGGTTGACCTACTCACTCATATTGGCCAGGGGTTGGCAGGTTTACTTTCAAACGTCAGCCATGTAACCAAGAAGGGGTGGCTGCGTTTGACTTTTCGCAATGTATTAGCAGTTCTTCACAAGCCGCTCAGCAAGGGAATATGCCCTCATCAAGTTTACCAGGGTGCCAGCAAGGGGACACATTTTCTAATATTCCTAGTGTCTTTTGGACGCAAAGTGGGTTACCAGCGGCAACTGAGGGATCAGCTGGTCGTCAGGCCGATGTACCGAACTTTTCTCAAATGGATATAAAAACATGGCTAATCCATAAGCCGGTGTTTCAGAAACCCGAGAACTCAGCAAGCAACCCACCTCTTATGGACAACTTTTCTCATGGTCTAAACAAATTGTATGACCTTCTTTTAAGGTACAAATTCTTATCATTAGACAATCTGCATTTAAATGAATGTATTACAGTAGTTGTTGTACCTAAAGGGTTACGTGTGCATAAATATCCTAATAATGTTATTGCAGGTTCTGAATTTCATCTAGAACTGTTAGCTATTTTTGATAAATGTGACTTTGACATTTTAAGGGCCATCATTAAGAACAATGAGCGTGAAATATATAGTTTGAAGTTAAATATTGATCAAGTAAACAATGTTATTACCAACGACTTGTTGTTTGGGATTGAGCAAGAAAGGGCAAGATATTTTGACATCCACCGTTGTGTTGACGAGAGGTGTGAGGATATCTTAAAAAGGAAATACAAGAAAATGGATAGGGACCTGAAGGAGTACAGGGATGGTAAACAGTACCCGGCTCCGAAGACACAACCAACTTTTACATCTGTAGTTTGTGAAGGGGAAACAGGAGGTAATAATCATTTTAATGACCATGAAGCTCATGATGTGTACAACAACCACGATTCTCCTAGGAATACTCACGATTTTGATAATACCGATCAGGTTAACGAGTTTGTTCCCCCACGTAGGTCTCAAAGAATTAGAAACAAATATCAGGGTAACCACTTTTACAGGGGCCCTGCAAAGCAGAGGGGTGGAGGCTACTCCAGGTATCGGAGATGAATAGTGTTTGTGGTATTTCTAGTGAAAACAATGTTTTCTCCTATTTAGGGTTCCACATCTTTAATTACAGTGACCTGACAGTTAATGAAGATTTTTTTAGATTATTTATGAAAGAGTTCAAGTTTATTCCAACTCAGAAAAGCAACCTTACTAGGGTTATTTTGGACATTAAAATGTTTATGCGGAAACTAAACCTAGAATACATTTTTAGACAGGGGGTTCCAACCAACCAGCCTACAGTTCCTAGGAAATCCAGTACCTACAATCCCCCTTCCACCCACAACTCAGGAACCTGGAACAGGTTATGGAGAGGGAGGTTCGTAGGGCCCATCCCCATTACAAGATGACCCACAACCTGTCTAGGGTTGAACAACAGTTGTTACCGGACATGGGTTCTAACCCAAATATGAGAGAAATGGAACCTGACAAGGGAGGGTGTATGGTACTGATGGACAGGATTCTTTACGATGGCAAGATGTGTTCAATCTTGAATGATGAGACTAACTATAGTTTGGTTTCCTTGAACAAAATTAATATATCTTATCGTAAAATACTTGTTTGATCAGGGACTGATTGATTTTTCAACTTATTCATACTTAGAAAACAACAAACCTAGGTTACCACCCATTTTTGGGATACCCAAGGTGCAGAAGAACACTCAGGACCCCCCTTTAAGGCCAACTGTGGCCTTGGAAGGTTCTAAAATTGCTACACTGGCTAACTACCTAGACTGGAAACTAAAAGTTTTATAGAAGAGTTAGGATCACATTTTACTGGACTCTTGGGACTTCCTAACAAACATTAGGCCAGAATTGTTTTCAGGCAATTTGTCCTTTGTTACGATTGATATCATCGATTTGTTTTCCATCATTCCCCACAAAATCAGGTTAGAATGGCTAGAAGAGGGTCTCAGGCTCCAAGAAGGGGTTTCTGACCATGAAATTTTTGTGTGCATTGTACTGGCCGAACTCATACCCAAGAACAACTTTTTGTTCTTTGAGGGTGAGTTTTTTTGGCAAGAGTGGGGTGTGGCCATGGGTGCTAATTGTGCTCCCACATATGCTAATATTATTCTTGCCATGTGGGAGTGCAAATTTGTTTTCAACAGCCCATTCTCCAAGTGTTGGAGGTTGTACAAGAGATTTCTTGACGACATATGTTTGTTTTGGGGTGAAAACTTGCAGAAGTTGGATGAATTCATGGGTTATTTGGCACACACCACTATATTTCTACAATTTACCCACGAGGTTAATCAGGATGTGATGTATTATCTTGATGTTTCCATATTTAAAACTCAAACAGGTTTCAAATCTAAAATACACAGGAAGAAAACCTTCTCATACTCCTATATTTGGTTTTCTTGTGCACACCCTGTTTTTCAGAAGAGGGGTATTATTAAGGGCCAGTTAGTCAGGGCCAGCCATGTGACATCATTGGATGATGATTTCCACACAGTGTATGACACCATCACCAGGATGTTTGAGGAAAGAGGTTACCCCAGGGATTTGATTCTGGATGTTAAGGATGAGGTGTTGTTGGGTAGGCAGGAAAAATACCCCCCTATATTAGGCAGTAATTCTTTTTCAGTGTGTAATAAAACAGAGGGTGAGGTTGTTGGTTTAGATTACAATAGAGTGTTGGTTACTGACTTTAGTGGTGATGCTTATTTCCTCAAACGTATCATTGAGAGGGAATGGGTAAAATTTGTTGAGTTTACGGACTTGGATGTTTTTAAGAACCAACCCCTTAAGGTTATTTACAGAAGGGGGAATAATATTAAAAACCTACTGGAGCAAAATCAACACGAGCCGTTTTTTCCCAGAGAAAAGCTGGCACATTTCGGTGTGGTGCCTGTCCTCAATGTCCCCACATCACCCACAGTGAAAGCATTCACATCAAGGCGAGGGACAAAAAGGTGTTGGGTAGAACTTATACCAACTGCAATAGTTCTGGGTTGGTTTACATCGCCTTTTGTTATCAATGTGTAGGTTTTTATGTGGGTAAAATGGAGAGGCAATTAAAACGTTGTGTATACGAACATTTAAATGGCATTAAAAATGTAATACCAACAATGCATTGTACAGGCACATACTACAATGTGAAGGGGCTAATTTTAGATTTTTTGTGTTGGAATTTCTACCTAGGGATATCAGGAGAGGCTCCTGGGAAACTAGGTTGGCATACAGGGGAAACTTACTGGAAAATAGTTTTGGAGGCAAGCAAGCCCGCTGGTCTTAATGACCACATTTCCCTTCTCCCCCTGTTAAAACTCAGACCATCTAAATTGTGAGCGTTTTATGTTAGTATATGTTTTTATTATGTCTTTTACGTCAACTGCCTTATTTTAATTATTTTTAAATCAAATTAATTTATACTGCTTGTATGTCTCTTTAAGATACTGGTTGGGATCTTATTATTTAGGGGGTTGACATCTATTTAAATGATGCTGTTTTTATTGCTCTGTATTTTTTGATGAAGTCTGGGAGGTGCTCGGACGAAAACGCATTTTTGTTTGTGAAGCGTTAAACAAGAAAGTTCTTTCCTTTGTGCTAATAAAGAGTGGAGATTGTCCTTGATTCTGTCCAGTGGTTTGGATTATTTGCTTTATTCTGGACTGGTTCCTCATTTCTGGTGGTTACTAGGGTTGTAATTTCCCTACTAACAATCAGAGAGTCCTTCTGGAGGAGATCATTGGTACCAACATGAATAAAAATAGATCCATGCTTCCTTACATTAAGACATTCTAAAACTTGTTTCACATCTTCTGTTTTTGCTCCTGGCAAGCATGACATAATTCAATGTTCATTATCTTCTCTGCAAATGTATCAATTTCTATAATAATTGAATCTCTAATTACAAAGGAACGATCTTCATCACCATTAGTCTTATTAAACCCACTGTTTTCATTGTGTATTAAAGTTGCAAACATACAATTCTCATACAGCTGGCTTTGTACATCCACAGCTTGAGCCATGTAGTCAACATCTGTCTTTCTCCTATCTTTTCTTACAGTGATGTTCTTCAATCCATCCACATTCAATTTTGATTTCTTCTTTTTCACCTGCCTCTTGCCACTTTTTTCTACCTTCTCTTTTGGAAACATGGTACTTTTTTCTGTAACTGATGGTTTTCTGACAGAACAATGTTATCATTCCCTGTAGTCTGTGCGTTACATAACAAAGCGGTGTCCTCTTTAGTGTGTATTCTCTTTACTTTACAGACATTTATCAGTTTCTTTTTCTTCCTTGCTATTTGTTGTGAATTTCTTACTTTTTTCTTTTTTTTATTTCCTTCTATACACTTTAAATTCTCAGATTGCTGAATACGTGTATCCAGAATTCCAAGCTGTCAGGGGTATCATCTTGTTTCACAGACAATCGACACATCCTTTCCTAAATGTGTTCTATGTGCCCTTTGTCTGACATTATTTATCTCACCAGTCCAGTCATTAATATATGTAACAACAGTTCTCCAAGCCATACCAACTGCATAAGTACAATTGTCATCAGTAAATCTAGATTTACTACTAATAATGATAAGCAAATCATCCAGCTTTTGACATGAGGAACATACATCACCAGTGTTATCAGATGGTACCTTTAAATAAACAGCAATTATTACTTTGTACAAGATATTTGTGATTTAGCAAATCATTAATGTCACACTCATTTAAGAAATCCATAGTCAGCTTCAAATGAATAAGGAGTTAGAACAGAATAAAAGAATGTTTGTTTTCTTATCTTTATACTTTTATTATTTAACATGATAAGAGATGCTGGTCTAGATATTAAGTACGTATTTTATTATTATAGTGTGTGTGTGTGTGTGTGTGTGTGTGTGTGTGTGTGTGTGTGTGTGTGTGTGAGAGATATTAAGTATGTATTTTATTATTATAGGTGTGTGTGTGTGTGTGTGTGTGTGTGTGTGTGTGTGTGTGTGTCTGTGTGTGCGTGTATGCATGTGTGCACACATGCACACATGCATTTCTTCTTTTTCATTGTCACTTTGGGGTTATAGGGTATTGTTCAATAAATGTATCCAAAAAATTCTGTGAATAACTAATATTGTATTATGATGTCTAGGGTAATTTGTGATGACTCTTTGTAACAGTAAAGCTCTGGGCAGAACTTGTATTGCATTAAGATTCTAAATCACTTTTTGACAATATTCTCTAACAACAAAGTCCTGTGCGGGACTAGTAAAATATTATGATGTCAGTAAGTTTGTAACAACATGATGTGACAACACTAAGTAATAACAAAGCACTCTGCTGAACTAGTACTGTATTATGATGTCAATCATGGAATAAACTTTTGTGCAGAACTAGTATTCTGTTATATTTAGCTCACTTTATGACAGACATCTAAAACAACAAAAAGCCCAGTGCAGAACTAATAGTGTATTATGATGTCTATGTCATTTTGTGACAATACTTAAGCAATAATCCATGACTGGTATTTACCCACAGTTGGAGAGGTTTGACAATGAGGGTAAAGCCAACCATGGGTAAATAAAAACAAAGCCAACCATGGGAAAATCCTGATATAATCACACTCAGGAGTGGGTTATTGCTATTTTACAATGACATTATTTAAGAAAGAAATTACTTAACTTTCTTAAATAATGTATTTGTATAAGGGCCCTGAAGTGTTCCTCAGTGTTTTTCCTTCTTTACTGATGTACTGAGCATGCATGTGGGAGTTGAGTTCCCACATTTGCACAGTACATGAGTGCAGTGCAGAAGGAACAACCGAGAAAGAAGTATTTCTGTTGCTGTTTTTTTTCTGTTGAAATTTTGAGGGACAGCACAGAAACAGAAAGAAAATCAGGAACATTTCTTACTTTATTTTTTGAGAACATACCTGACTTTTCTTCTGTTTCCTGTCTCTCAGCAAATTCCAATAGAAAGTTTGGCTGCTCAATGTACTTTAGCAGCTGGACTTTATTAGTATGTGTGTGATTTACAACAGGCACACTGATTGGGCTGTCCAATCATCATGTTTGTTTTTGAATACAAATGAGACATAATTGTATAATTTGTAACAACTAAAACCTGCACAGAAATAGTAATGCATTAGTATTATATTATGATGTCTAAGTCACTTTGTGACAGCACTCTGTACCAAGAAAGCCCTGTGCTAAGCTAGTATTGCATTGCAGTGTCACTTTCTTTTTTTTTTCTCATATTTTTTTATTGATTTTCAAGAGTATAATTACAATTTTAACAAGAAAAAACAACGTAATATCAAATTTTTACAAAAAACTATATACAAAGTCCAAAATAGATACCAAATCTTCAATAACATTACATTTTGTTTAATAGTTTTTTAAGCTTTATCCAGGCAATTTGTTTATGAGTCATGTTTGAGGAGTGTAACATAGCTGTCTGTAATTCCCTAGTACAAATAATCTTAGTAAAAGATATAAATTCCTTAAATGAGAGGTTATTTTTACATTTCCAATTTCTAGTAATAGTTTTTCTTGCTATAGCAAGTAGAGTCCAAAGGAGGTTCATTTGATTCAGTGGAACATACCTTGGCATTGGTGCATTAAAAAGTATCATAGAATCAGAGATCTCACATCTGTCCGACCACAAAGCTTTAATAAAATTTTTAAACTCCATCCAAAATGTGGTTATTGTTCTGCATTCTAAAAACATATGTGCCCAGTCGGCATCTATTAGCTCCTCGCATCTCCAACATCTATTAAAATCTTTCTTGCTTATTCTAGAGGCTTTTTTGGTGTAATAAAACTTCTATGAATGAATTTCCATGTAAAAATTTTCCAATATGTGGAAGAAGAGGTATGGTAAATAGATCTGAGAATTAAAGTTTTATCATTTATATGTATTTGGGAGTTGTTGAAATTGTTGATATATTTCCATAAATTATCGTCTAATATTATTAGATCTGATCTAAGAATGTTGTAAAATCTTGACAATGAGATACAATTATTATAGCCTATATTGGTGAAGTCAAAGAGGATGGATAATTTTTTGGGAGGTCTGTTATAGCAGGAAAATGATGTCTTTTAAATTCCATTAAAATAAATTCTCTGAAGATTTGAATATTTAACCAGTTATTTTGGTAGATATTATACCTGGCTAAAAGGTAGGTAGTATCATGAATATTATTAGTTCCTAAAAACTGATGCCAGAATAATAACCCATTTTCTTTCATAGTTTTTATTTTCATCATGTTAAAGGAATCAAAGCATCCCTTGGTTAAGATTATTGGAAACATTAGAATGGACAAATTGTTGTTCAAAAGGTTCTTATTCATTACTTTTTTTTAATTTTGCAAGATATATTTAATTATAGGAATAAGATGTGATTTTTCCTTCTCATTGTTGAAGAAGAATTCTTTAATAACTATAAATAGCTTAATATTTTCAGAACAATATATGTTTTTGAAAAACTTGTCAAAATTTCTTAATAGTATTGTTTTGTATAAATTTTTCCAATTTGAATGATATTTTGGACTTAACCACAGACTTGTTATATTAAGAATAATGGCATCAGCATAAAGCTCAAAATTTGGAAAAGCAATCCCTCCTTCAATCCAGTTTTTATAGTGCCAATCATATTTAATCCTTGTTTTTTGAGGATACCATAGACATTTAATTAATATAGTGTTTATGTGTTTAAGTTGTTTTCTAGAAGGAGGAGCCAATAATGTTTGAAGATAAAAAATAATTTTTGGTAATAGAATCATTTTTATCAGAGATAATCTTTCTTCTATAGTAAAGAACATTTTCTTCCATCTATTAATGTATTATGTGATTTTATTTAATAAAATGTTATAATTTATATTTATAGTGTCCTTCCATTTAGACAGAATATGAACCCCTAGATATTTCAATTTATCATTGGTCCAGTTAAAGTTATTGTAATTAGATAGAGTGTTATACAATTTTTTATTGATGAGAATAGTTTCTGTTTTGTTTTGGTTAAATCTAAGGTTTGAGATTTCCTCAAAGAGTTTTAATGATCTGATAATGTGATCAATAGATGAATCAGTATTTCCAATAGTTAATAAGATATCATCTGCAAAGAGTAAAATTTTAGAAGAATAGTTCTCATTAACATCAAAACTTTTTATGGTTATATTGTTTCTTATAAAATTAGCAAATGGTTCTATTGCTAATGCAAATAGTAGTGGGGATAAAGGGCAACCTTGTCTAGTGCCTTTTAGAATTTGAAGTGGGCCAGATAAAAAAGCACCAATTTTAATATACGCTATAGAACCTTCATATAATTTTTTTAACAAGTTTAAGATTTCTGAGGAGAAATTATATTCTTTTAATACCATAAATAAGTATGTCCAGTTAATAGAATCAAATGCTTTATCTAGATCTAGACTGATGAGTGATAATTCTTTTTTCTTATTTGCAAAATCTATTAAAGTTAAAAGTCTAATAGTATTATCCTGAACTTTTCTGTTCAGTATAAAACCTGTTTGATCGTTGTTTATTAAAGTCGGCATCATTTGATTTAACCTGTTTGCTAAAATAGACGTAGATATTTTATAATCTATATTTAATAGGGAAATAGGACGATATGATGAAACAAATTTGGAGTCCTTATCTTGCTTTAGAATGGGAGAAATTAGCGAATATTTCCAAGAAGGACAAAGTTTGTCACTTATTCAAACTTCCTCAAGTGCTTTCATTAATATCTTCAAAGCGGAATCAGGGGAAATTTTATATAATTCACCTATTATCCCATCAAGACCAGGGGCTTTATTATTTTTAAGATTTTGTATTCTTTCTTTAGCTTCTATTAATGATATTGATTTAAGTAATCTATTATTTTGTTCTTTAGAAAGTTTATTATTTATATTGTTTTTTAGAAATTCTATTTTTGAACTATTATTAGTAAAGTTTAAGTTTGCTTTATTCATTGTTTCATGATATGAACGGAAAAATCTCTAAAATATCTTTTAGATCTGAAGATGGTTTTGAATTGTGTTTAGATGTGTCTAATATTTCAATTATGTGTTTATTCTTGTGAAAACTTTTCGCTTTGGCTGCTAATCTATACATATGTTTTGGATTAGATGAATAAGATTGTAATTTTAACCTCTCTAAATTAATTGCTACTTTATGACTAAGAATTTCTAAATATTCGAGATTTAGTTGTTTTAATTCCAGATTTGAGCCCAATTCTTTGGGGTGTAAGTTCTTTTTTAAAGTGTCAATTTCCAATTGTAGATTTAATAATTCTTTGTCCTATTCTTTCCTTTTATGTAAATACCAGGTTTTTATTTTCCCATATATATAAGATTTTAAAGAGTCCCAAATAAACACTTTATTTGTGTTATTATTATTATTAAGTTCAATATAATAGTTTACTTCCTTTATAAACCATTCTTTGAATCCTTTTATCTTAATAATATAGGCTGGTAGTCTCTGCCAATGAATAAGATCGTTTGGTTTAATGTTAATTTTAAATAGTATGGCATTGTGGTCTGACAGAGGGCATGATGTAATCACTACATCTTGAGTCTTAGATAATAGGCTGTCAGATATAAACACTTTATCAATAGTCGTCTGTGTACCATATCTAAGAGAAACATGAGTAAAATTGAGAGACCTCTGCTCTTTGATCATGTATATGTCTTTTAGGTTATATAATGAGACAAAATCTATCAATTTTTTGGCTGCTGCAGGTATCTTAATATTGCTGACATTAGTGTTATCTTTAGACGATAGAATACAATTAAAATCACCTGCCAAAATGATATCTCCTTTAGAATTTGCTGTTATTATTTCCAAATATTTGTTTGCAGATTTAGCACCAATACCAGGTAGCCAGTACATATTTGCTAAAGTAAAATATTTCTTATTCAATTCCAATACTACTAGACACAACATACCATTTTTATCAGAGAAACTGTTAATTATTTTAGGTATTGGTAATGTATTTTTCCACAAAATCATGGTTTCTCTTTTCTTTGTTTGGAAATGAGATTCAGCTAGAATACTATAACCTTTAAAAGCCATTTTTTCTAGATCTTTCTGAATAATGTGCATTTCTTGCAAAAATATAATGTCAGCTTTATTAGATACTAGGTATTTGAGTAACCTTCCTCTTTTAGTAGGGTTATTAAGACCATTTGCATTCAGAGACAGACATTTAAACCCAAACATTGATTTCTTTAAGCTTTTGATGCATAAATACTATTCTGGACTTAATTAACAAGTAATGTTCAGAGAAGATGAAAATATAACTATATACAAAACTAACCATGGAACATCTAGTTCCTGGATTGATGAAGAAGTCATCAATACCACCCTCTATCATCCTTAGTGCTCAAGACTATTGTTCTCTAATGCTACTACCTAATATTTTATTGAATCAACAAACTACAACTATTAATTCTCCAAGATGAATAGGTATTAATATGTAGGAGATATTGTGGAAAAACATCAATTACCATGAATAATGTAATTTTCAAAATTTTTAAGAACAGTGTCTTTAAACTTGTATCATGACATAGTATATCATATTCATTTATGTCTATTCTATACTAATACAGATCTTAATCTAGTATACTACATTAGATCAAAACCTACTTATCTAGGAATTCAGTAAGGAAGTTTATGTATAAAAATAAGAACATTTATCATGTAACAAAACATTCCTGTATGAACTTGTCTGTGAAATCACAACAGTGTTAATATTTACTATAGAATCAGCATATTAATATATAGCCTATAGGCTTATTTTCCTTTTATATAAGATATAAAATCACCAGTTTTTCCTTCCCCTAAAAAAAAAAAAACATATCTGATTAACCTTAAATAATTTCTTAAGGTATTAAAGATATTTAAAATAAAGATGTACTAATTAGAATTTTTTACATGAGAAGATAATATTTTAGTTGCACAAATATCTATGCAGGTATATAGATCTGTGTAATCATCAAAAACATTAGCTTTTCTTTCCAAAGATGTGAGTCTAAAGAAACTATGTAGTGTAGCTTGATTTTGATAAAAATATCATATAATGAAGTCACAGCTTTTAACCTTCAAGGACACTTCAGTTTTAGATGTTATAGTAATAATGTGTTCATTTAAGTTGTCCTTTTTAACAAAATACATTAACACATTTTACCAATATTTTTTCAGTTAGAGTGGCAGTGGTTAACATGCAATATATCTTTTGCTAGAAAATGTAGTCTACAGACAGTAAAACATTCAATATTTTATGAATATTAGTGAAAATGTCAGATTGTAGTATGTACTTATGTAGCTGGAGGTGGATTAAGTAGATCACAATTTCACCATTCACTATAAATCCAACATAATGTAAACTATTAATTAGAAAAACAGTTAAAAAGTAAAGGCTACCTTTGGAAATAACAACTGTCCTCATGTCCTGATGAAAGTAGTAACTATAAGTCAAGAGTAACCATCCTCACTTTGCACTGCCCCCCCTAACAGTCTTCTACTACTATCACTGACTAGTGAAGCAAAAGCATCACTTCAGTAACAACTAAGACCATTCTCTAAGCAGAACTGTCTCCTTTTCTTTGGAACCAAAATTTTTCCTGCCCCAATATATTATTTCACCCTTTTATAACAGAATTATTAGTTATTGTAATGGTCTGTCTGCAGCTTTGGCTTCCCCAATCCAGCAGTATTGCCATCAACCAACAACTCATATAATCAATAAGATTGGGGATGAAGATATCAAGATGAAAGCACAGAAAATACATTGCTGCCCCAAAATCTACTTTAAAAATAATAAGAACACATTAACCCCCAATAGATAATGTATTTTAGTGACTTTATAACCATTGCATATGCCGCTTTCTGCTCTGCTAACCAAAAAGGATCAGATGACCTAGTCTATGTTTTCACTGTATCTGTTAGCTACAGCTGCCAACTAATGATCAAGTGTAAACTACTTTGTAAAACACGTCATCAGAAAACTTATTATGAAGGGAATAAAAAGGCATCAACATTGGTTTAGTAAAAAGGACCTTTATATATGTCTATGTTTTTTATATATTTTTCTTTGTCGCTCTTGGTACGTGATAAAGCTTTCAGTTGTTCCGTTTTCTTTTTCTTTTTTTTTCATGTGAAGATTTCTGGTAACGTGAATACGTAACCAAAGTTCATATGACAAAAGATACTTCGAGAGAGTACATGCATACGTCTCTTGTATTACAAAGAAGATCTGACCAAGAAGTCTCGAGGCAACAGCCTTCTTTTTCCTTTTTTTTTCCCTTCCTTCTCCTTTAACATTTGAATTTTGGTGGTTAAAAGCTCACACTAGGGAATCTGCAGCAAGCTATGATAACTGTTCACGAGATACTCGTGATGTGCATTTTGTGAGAGAAAAGAAAAACAGAATATGTTACTCAAAAAGCATGTATATGAAGTACAAAAAAAAAAAAACAACTTTGCCCCATTTTATATAAATATAAAATTCTCTGTAACTATCAATTTTACTGGCCAATGTATCTGATATCAAGCATACAAACCCTCCTGTCCCTGCAACACACACTCCACCAGCTTTCATCAGAAAATACATCTCCTTTTCCCTCTCAGTCAGCAGATGGACCCACAAACCACATTTAGTAAAGACACAAACCTCTCAAGTGTATGAGAATGCATTTTTACATGTCATGACAGATTCTTAGAAAGAAAACAATCTTCTCTTATTATGATAAAGAACAATTTCCAATACCTTTTAAACTATTTAGTACAAGTCACATTAAGTTATATCCGTTGGCTCTAAAAGGACCCAAGCATAACATGACATTTAACAGGAGAGAAAGCCCGCTGATGCAAAAAGGGGCTACACTTTCATTTAATTGCACTGAGATGGGGAGCCTTCATTTCACTTATCAGAGAGATCTATATCATCATAATCTAATACACATACAGTATCCGGTATTAAGGGGGTTCTTGTTTTAACCAATATTTCTATGGTATTGCTACATTGCCCCTATGTAGTTGTCAACTAATAGTACACTCTGTCAAGGGAAGATTTAGAATTTTAACATCTATGTTTAACATTCTAGCGTATTTGTATTAAAGGCTTTTAAACAGCAAATAAATTAAAAAATAAATAAATAAATAAGCATACTTAATAAATATTAAATGATTTTTACCTTAACATGTATGTTTTTCCCAGAAGTAGGTGATTTATAGCACGAAAATTTTGGGATTTGAAGGGATTGTGGAAGAGCTTCATTTGTATTATTTACCCTTAAGCTCCTTGCTTGTTTTATCAATCGATAACATTTTTCCATTTGTTGCCTGCCTTTTTAAACTAGGTAATGAGATGTCCATATCTTCAGTGTTTTCCAAAATCTTATTCTTTTTCACATATTCAGAGGTGTCATCAAGATTATTAAATATTTGTATTCCTTCAGATAGATGTATTTTAATTCTGGCAGGAAAAATGATTTGTGCTTTAATTTCAGCTTTCTTCAGATTTTTAATGAGAGGAATGCAGGCTTTTCTTTTAGTTAATATAGTAGAGGTATAGTCATTGTCAAATCTTATGTTTCGACCATTAATTTGTATAGGATTACCTGCCCACGCTGTTCTCAGGATTAAGTCCTTGTCTTGAGATGATAAAAATTTTACAGTAATGGATCTTGAAGCATTTGGATTTTTTGACACAGACATATTTGACAATGACCTGTGAGCTCTCTCTATCCCAAAAGAGAGAGATTCAGGTAGGTTTAGTGTCTTAGGCAACCAGTCATTCAAGAACTGTATTGTGTTATTTCCTTCCATTTTTTCAGGTATGCCATATATTCTAATATTATTTCTTCGTGACCTTGATTCTAGGTCCTCCACTTTATCTGAAAGTGCAGTGTTATGCTTTAGTAAGAAGTCAATCTAGCTATCATTTTCATGCTGTCTTCCATCTATTTCATTAACAGATTCTTCAATTTCTGTTATCTGGTCTGTGTGTCTTGTAATTATCTCCTTGAATTCTTCAATCTGCTTTCTATTTTCTTTCTTCATGTTTTCCATGATTTTTTCTAAATTGTCCATTTTCATGGCAAGATCTTGAATACTGGATATTATTGTTTGTAATTCTTTCTTCATGAAAGTTTCCTGGAGAGAGGCTTTTGAATGACTCATGGCTGAGAGAGTCTGTTATATTCAGCTGCTGTACTTCTGACAGGATGTAATTCACTTTCTATTCACCAAAATTGAAATATTTGTAGAAAAAAATAATCCACTGTATCTAAATATATAGGTGAAAGAAAACTTAGATGTTTTTAGAATAATATTAAGAAAATTTCCTGTCAGAGAAATTTCTGTTAAGCAGAGCATCAAAAAAGTGCTGTTATCTCTCTGACATCTTGGCCACGCCCCCCGCAGTGTCACTTTCTGACAACACTCTGTAACAACAGAGCCCTGCACTGAACTAGTATTCCATTATGATCATAGGACCTTAGGATTATTGGAAATACTACACAATTGAGTCAGATGACAATTTACACCTTGCCAATGGCCAAACCCATGCTATACCCCTCCTTTCAAAAGAAGAGCAAAACAGAACAATTACATAATAAATGTATGCGTATCTACGTAATTATCTAAGTTTAATTTGAAGGATGTTCACTTTGTTGAATTTACGGGTGAAGTCTGTTCCAGAGACAGGGTAGATACTAGTTAATAAGATTATATCTCCAGTGTGGTATATTTATGTGCTGGTAGAGAGTTAAGTTCTTAGTTCTGGTGTTAGTGGAGCAATTTAAAATACAAAAGATCACGGTAGATGAGCACCAACTTTTCCTGGTAGTTCAAGGATGTTAGACCAAAATTCTTTTTGGTTAGTGACCTCTTGGGTGCTTTCCAATTGACTAATATGTCTAGATAAGTACAACCAAAAGGGGCAGTCTGAATAATAATTCCTCTGATTAAGGTGTCTTAGAGTGGGATGATACTTTTTGAGCTGCGTAATATGTTATTAGTTATTAGTTGAGCTGAACAGAATGATTTTCAGACTTCGGCTGCTACATGGTTGTAGGAGGTATGCTAATTATTGATCCATGATCCCTGCTGTGCTAATTATTGATCCATAATCCCTGCCACATTACACTTTTAGAGTAGGTTATTGGCAATATTGTGCGGTGAGAGAGAATTGTTTACCATATATAATGCTACTATACTTTTCATATTTAATTTTAGTCATTTTTTAATATAACACTTTTTAAATAGGGCTAGTTCCTGTTATAATAAATGGATGCTAGATAGAGATTTGACAATAATGCACAATGTGTGGTTACATGAGCCTAGTTCTCCTTAGAGCATGCTGTGCAGAACTGTATTATGTCATTCCATTGGTGACAACACTCTGCAGCAACAAATATGTGTGTGGAACTAGAAGTGCATTATGATGTATCATTCATTTTGTGGAAACAATCTTAACAACAAAATCCTGTGTGGGACTTGTGGTATAATGTCTACATTTCTTAGATACAGCACTTTGTATCAGTCAAACCCTGTGCTGAACTGGTATTGATGTCTAACTATCTTTGACAGCACATGTTATAAAAGCCCTAGGTAGAACTAGTGTGGCATTATAATACCTTATGCACTTTGAGACAATATGCTGTGACAAAAAAAGCCCTATAAAGAACTAGTCATGCAGAGTTTGTACTGCATTATAATGTCAGTCAATCTGTGGCAGCATTCTGTAACAACAAAGCCCTGTGTAGAACAAATACTGAATTATGATGTCTACGACATTTTGTGACATCATTTTTTTAAAAAGAACACACTGCTCATAATTAATGCTGCATTATGATGTTTCAGTCAGTTTGTGACAGCACTCTGTAACAACAATCTCCCGGGGAGAATTGGTACTCTCTTATGGTTTCAGTCACTTTCAGACAACACATTTTCACAGCAAAGCACTTTGCAGAAAGTGGAATAGTTCTGAAGTAAAACTTACCCTTATAGTGGATGTTCGAATGATCATTGCTGCAGTAATCTTAACTATATGGGTCATATCCTGTATGGTATATAACAGCCGGTCAGCTTTCAAAGCTTTGAGGCACCTTCCATGCACCCAAACTGTCATGAGCCTTGAGCTGTGCTGACTAAAAAGACAAGTCTGAGTGCAAAGCCCTTCAGAGCTTTACTGACAACAGAGAGAGGGAGTCTGACCCCTGAGAAGAACAATGATTGGAAGAACAAAAAATAAACAGCCACACTCTGGAAAAAACAGCACACCAAAAACAAAAAAAACAACATGAGAAGGAAACAAGCTGATAGTACTTTCAGAAAGTATGTTCACAGGATCAAGTTGCAAGAATACTTCTAGCTGCAAACCATTTTCAAAAAGCCATAGATGAAGCCAAGGTCCTGGTATCATATGCCTTTACCTGGGCTGGAATAGTTTTATTATGTTAAGTATAAGAAAAGGTAATAGCCTGATACAAATATATGGTTGTCCCTTCATCTTACCTTTACAAGAAAAGAACTGTAGATCCAAAGATATGAAAGATTTAGTTCTGTCAGGATAGTACCTGAGTTGTCAGTGGACAACCAAGGTACGGAGTATCCTTTCACCCGCATTTTTAAGATCTCTAAAGAAAATGGCGGAATGGATAGTTTGGTTTAAAGTAAATTCAGTTACCACTTTAGGCATGAAGTCAGATTCATTCTCAAAAAAACCCTGTCCCTTTGGAAAATGTTATAAGGTTTACTCACCATATTAGCTTACAGCTAAGTTACTCTTTTTTCAGAGATCAGAGCAATCAGTAAAACTGTTTTCCATGCTAAGAACTTCAAGTCAACCAGACTAGATGGTTCATATGGAGCAAGTTTTAGCTTTTCTAACACAAAATTAAGATCCCAAGAAGGTGCCACTGTTTTTCCTAGAGGCCTCTTAAGTAAAACCTTTTCAAAAACATTTTGACACAAGACTGTATTGAAAGAGGAGCCTCCATGAGCAGATATACTGACATGGCCAATAGATGAACCTTGAAGAAGGAATAAAAAAGGCCACAGGAAAGTAATTCACACAAATATTGTAAAACCAGAGACAAACTAGCCCTGAATGTGTGCTAATTATGCTATTGTTGGCTTCAAATAGAAAGCGTTTCCATTTACTAATATATGATTTTTCTAGTAGCAGATAAACAAGTGACAAAAGGAAAATAAGACCCTATCATCCAGTCAGTGAGATGAAATAGATTGGTGTTGGGGTGTATCAAACACCCCTGGTTTTGGGTGAATAGATGCATTCTGTGAGAAAACTTGTGGTAATTTCAAAAGAAGGGAGAACCACTGTTGCCTGGGCCAGAAAGAGAATCAGCACAAAGATCTTGAGGGATTCCTTCCGGATCTTCAAAAATACCATACATATCACTGGAAAGGGTGGACAAGCATACAGAAACATTCCTGTCAAAGAAAAAGAAAAAGACATCCATCTTCATACAATTCCATAATAAAGTCTTTAAGTTCAAGTATAAGTGTACCCCTGAAATGCAGATATAGTTGGTAGCAATACAAACACATTTTATGCTCATCTAGAAAATTGTATAAATCTGTCAGTCCCTACCAAACCTAAACAAAATGGGAAAGGTAGCAGCAAACCAGCCTGGTGGTCCACCTGCATAAATAAACATTACAATAAATGAGAAAAAAAAGTCACTGTAATACATTGCAAAACTAAAGACCCACAAATCAAAGTCAACATCAAAATGTTATCAAGACATTAAAAATAAAATCAAGAAAACAAAAGCCTCCCATGAACTTAGTCTGGCATTGGAAGTTTAGGAAAATTACAAATCCTTCTTTACTTATGTCAGGAAATTATGTAATAACACCCAACAATGGTCTGAACATATTCATAACTGAATTACCTATTAAGATCCACTAGATATTACAAATAAATTATCAAATAAATGTAGTGCAAATTTCACCATAGAGACATCTTTACAAACCCCACACATACCTAAGAATCTAAAATCACCTATCATCACAAAAGAACACTTGTTAAAAGTACTCTCAAAAGCAAAAAATACATCCTGTATGGGACCTGATAATATACCAGGCTGTCTGCTCAAGGAAGACAACATGATTTTGCTAGTGGACATTTTCCCTAAAACTATTCAATCAGAGCGTATCCTCTGCCTTTGTCCCTGGGGATTGGCTCACATCACAGACCCCAGGAAATACAGACCCATCAACCTGCTCAGCCTAATCTGCAAAACTATGGAACAGTTCATAAGAAACCTGACAAACTATGATGCAGAAAATCTAAAAAGACTCTAATAGTTTGGCTTTGTTAAGTGTATATCGTGTCTAATGAATCTGCTGAAGTTTTTGAGAGGGTAAAACAAGCCTTGGACAATGGTCACGCTGTGCGTAGAGCACACCTAAACCTCATCAAGGCTTTTGACACCATACTACATGCTAACATTATGAACAAACTAAATTCACTCCAAACTGATTTCTGTGTAGTTAGGTAGATATCTAACTGGCTGAGGGGCAGAACCCAGACTGTGAGGATGGCAGGTGTATTCTCAGAAAGATAACGAAGGCAACCAGTGGGTTAAGAGAGGGATTCATGCTTGGGCCTCTACTAAATGGATTCTTCTGATCTCCAAATCAAAACAGAGAACTTTGGTTGAACAGGATTGTAGATAATTGTAAACTGGGTGTTATACTCAAATTCCCTTCTGTTATGCAAGACGCTACAAAGTGAAATGACACATGTAAATAGTTCTAAAAAGGGCTAAAACTGAATGGTAAAAAATGCAGTATTGTTGCATCTGGTAAACTAACCCTCTACCCAACTTTTAGTGTAGAAAACATGACACTGCAAAATGAAGATGTTGTGTGAGACCTTGGAACCTGGGTAGATAACTCCTTCTGATTTGATCATCATTTTACACAGGGATGAGATACAGCTGATCTCAAAGGATATTTCCTGTAGATCAAAATAAGTCCTGACCCCTCTGCATTCTGCACTGATCCGTTGTAGATGCATTGATTTTATAGGTAGTTTAGTTGAGTTTTAAATGTGTTTACATTCTGAATGGGTTCCATATATTAGCTAAACTATTTAAATACAGAGAGTCACCTGCAGTATTGAATGATTTGGTTATAGTAGTTTGGGATTTTTCTCTATAGTCCAAAATTGCATTGGGGGAGTAGTGTTGTAATAAGTTTTTAAGGCCTGGGAAATTTTCTGGCTTGTAGAAAAGTCTGTGTATTACACTTAGCTGAGAAAAAAAAAGGGCACTGTAATAGTTCTAACCAGTTTAATTATTTGACTGCTAGGCAGTAGTGTGTTCTATTGTTATAGTTTACTGCAAATTTGGCTATTTTTATTATAACATTGCTCATGTTTGGATAGTTGTGAGACCTGAAGGTGAATGAAGACTGGGGTGCCTTAGAGGAGAGATGGCAGTAAAAAGCAAAGGCTGTACATCTTCTGGCTGTCAGTGAGTTAAATGTTTACTCTTTATTATATACACATTATTTTTGATGATTGCTTTTAATGATGTGATACACAGTGGTCAAATTTCAACTGTTCATCTGTGATGACACCCAGTCATTTTGTGTGATTTACTTGTTCTAATATGGTGTTGTTGACAAAAAAAGAGCAGCATTTTTATTTTTTAATTGTTTAGAAGTAGTTGTGAATTATTTAGCCATGTTTCAATTGATAAGAAGCACTGTTGTATTAGGTCTTGGAGTTTAGAGTGAGTTTTGGCAGAGCAGATTTGCGTCATCCTCATACTGAACTAGGGTAGCATTTATTTGTAACAGTGTAGATTCATTGATGAATATGTTAAAAAATGTGGGGTTTAGTATAGATCCATGTGGGACACCAATAGTTACTGACAAGATGGTGAAGAAATCATTGTTCCATTTCACTGCTTGTGCTTTGTTTGGATGTAACTATGGAACCACTGCAGTGAAGAGTTGTTGAGCTCTAGGGATTTTAGTTTTTTTCAGAGTTTCTGGTGGGAAACAATGTCAGAAGCTTTTGATAAGTCTAGTTATATGGTAGCGACTAAACGTCAGGCATTTGACAGTATTAAAAAGTTATCAAAGCTGAACTTGCAAGCTCTCTGCAAAATTATCTTCTTATTTCTATGTTTTTAACACATTAATGTAAAAAAGATTGCTGTAGCTTGCTCTTTCCTGGCTATCTAAACTTGTAGTTCACTGTATCTATTCTTTCCATCACCCGAGATGTCCCCTGCTGTTTAGCCAGAAATGTGATTTCCGTGGAGAGTACCAACTCCAGTACCTGATGTCTTGGGTTAAAGTCTCTAAGTGAAGCTTCCACATTATAAACTCACTGTTGCATTTCCTGGGCCCTATGCATATTCTCACTTACTATAGGCATTACTAGCTTAAATCTATCCTGCCATCTAACATAGTGTTTTATCACATGTTTAAATTATGTCTTTCCCTGTTTTCAAGTTTTCTTAGCAATGATAAGCTTTCCTCTCCGATGTATGATGTACAGTAACTCAACGTAGGTAAACCCAGTTGAAGTTTGTATTACCCCTCTTATAGCAACCTTAGGTTCACAACTGGTCCCAGCTGTATTTCTATAAGTGACTTTCATTACCTTGGAATTCAGTATTTTATTGACCCTCTCCACTAATCCATCAGCCTGACTTTAAAGCACTAAAATAATTGATGCAATATCCTTTATACTAAGGGAACATCTTGGTCAGTATCTTCTTAGGGAAACTTAGCCTGGAGAATAACACTAGCAGTTCCCTCTCAATGGCACTACTGCTGGAATTTTGTAACAGAGTCTGTTATCACTATAATGTGCTGATAATTATTTCTAGATTTTACTAATAGTCTCAACATGTCCATAGTAATATCTTCCATAACATGCCTTTTGATCAAGGGACTTTCATATCCAGGGTGGGGTGCAGTTTTCTGGCATTCTGGGCAAGAAGAACAGACATTAGCTATTACCTTCATTATTCTTGAGACAGTAAAATTTGTGTAGTACAGACAGCCTCCTAATATATATGGCTACATGCTAACTTTCTTCTTGTGTTGTAAATACACACAAACAAAAAATGTAATTTGTGCAGTACCAGTTCACCCCTCCCCCCTTGAGAGGGGCATTGTTCCTTACACTCTCTTACTTGGTTATTTCAACCTGGAGAAAGAGTGACCACTACTAAAGCAGGTATGTAAAAAATGTAAAGAATAGTCTTTCTCTGCTACTGATCAACCTCAGAGAAGATTAAAATGCATATCTTGGAGCCTTTACATATCGGTACTATAAGCAATAAGCAAACAGCTACAGATGAAACAGCAGTTTGGGCAATTACAGCACATGCAAGTCACAGAAAAGCTCTACAGTGTGTTTCTTTGAAACAGACCTGATAGAGAGAATGACAATATCCTTTTTTGGATCACTGAAACAAAAGCATGGTAGTGGAGGAAGGGATGAACAGTCTACGGATTGATTAAAATCACAACCAAGTAAGCATAATCTTGATAGCTGAGGTTTGTTGCAGACAAATTCAAAGTGCTGGATTTGGGTCACAGCAATGTTGGTATGAAGTATCAACTGGTGCAGAATTAGAATTGCTGGCAAAAAAGAGCAAAAGGATCTGATAGCATACTTGCCATCGGTGCAAAAGACTGTGGGTTCTAGTCCCAGTCCAGGTGGCAGGACTGATTTTTCAAATTTGGCACTGCAGTGCAGCATTGGAGGTGCTGCATGTCGGAGTGTGACATCCTTTGGATGAGATGGTAAACTGAGTTTCCATCTGCATGATACTGATGGTAGCTCAGGTGGATGTAAGATGTTGCATGATACTTATAGAAAAGAATAGAAGAAGTTCTCTGATGCCCTGGCCAAATTTCAAAAAGTAGTTTCAATACCACCTTAGAGCTCCCCTGAAAAAAGGGTAGTAGCCTAGTGTGACTAACCCACTCAGCAAAAGAAAGATATATAGACAGAAGACAGATATATAGACATGGAGATGATGTGATGGCAACTGTTGCAGAAAATAAACGATTGGTGTCTCCTGTAGCAAAGAAGTAATACTCCCACTCTACTAGCCCGTGACAAGGCCACATATGAAATGTGTGTGCAGTTCTGAAGGCCATAGAAACAAAGGGACACAAATCTGCTGTAAGGAGTCCAGAGGAAAGCCACCAGTAAGATGTCAAGGATGAAGGCGTTAAGGACCAAAGACTGGTGCAAATGGAATTGTTCTCATTAAATCACAGGTGAGACAGTGGTACTATGACATGGATGCACATGATTATAACAGGAAGATGTGAAGATGTTGCCCTGTAAAAGGAAGGGCAGTGGAAGAGGATGGAGCACAAGATGTACTCTGTAACAAATAACAAATCAAAGATTTTGTGATGCATCACACATCTGCTCACTGTGATTGCTAGTGTACCAAATAATGTCATAAAACTACTACTAGTGTACCACATAAGGTTATGAAACCACTACTAGTGTACCATATGAGCGCATGAAACCACTACTAGTGTACCACATAAGGTCAGGAAACCCCTACTAGTGTAAAAATAATGTCATGAAACCACTACTAGTGCACCAAATGAGCAGATGAAACCACTACTATTGTAACAAATAAGGTCATGAAACCACTGCCAGTGAACCAAATAATGTCATAAAACCACTACTACTGTTCTACATAAGGTAATGAAACCACTACTAGTGTACCAAATGAGTACATGAAACCACTACTAGTGTACCAAATAATGACATGAAACCACTACTAGTGTACCAAATGAGCACATGAAACCACTACTAGTGTAATAAATAAGGTCATGAAACCACTGATATTGTACCAAATAAGGTCATAAAACCACTGCTAGTGTACCACATAAGGTCATGAAACCACTACCAGTGTACCAAAGGAGCACATGAAACCACTACTAGTGCAATAAATAAGGTCATGGAATCACTACTAGTGTACCAAGTAATATCATGAAACTACTACTTGTATACCACATAAGGTCATGAAACCACTACTAGTGTAACAAATAATGTCATGAAACCATTACTAGTGTACCAAATTAGAACATGAAACCACTACTAGTGTAATAAATAAGGTCACGAAACCACTGCTAGTGTACCAAATAATGTCATAAAACCACAGCTAGTGCACCACATAAGGTAATGAAACCATTACCAGTGTACCAAATGAGCACCTGAAACCACTTCTAGTGTAATAAGGTCATGGAACCACTACTAGTGTACCAAATAATGTCATAAAACCACTGCTAGTATACCACATAAGGTCATGAAACCACTACCAGTGTACCAAATGAGCACCTGAAACCACTACTAGTTCAATAAGGTCATGGAACCACTACTAGTGTACCAAATAATGTCATAAACCACTTCTAGTGTACCAAATGAGCACACAAAACCACTACTAGTGTAATAAATAAGATCATGAAACCACTGCTAGTGTACCAAATAATGTCATAAAACAACTACTTGTGTACCAAAGGAGCACATGAAATCACTACTTGTGTAATAAATAAGGTCATAAAAACACTAATAGTGTACCAGATAATGTCACAAAACCACAAGTAGTGCACCAAATGAGTACATGAAACCACTACTAGTGTACCGAATTAGGTCATGAAATCTCTACTAATGTACCACATAATGTCACAAAACAACTACTAGTGTGCCTCATAAGGCCATGAAACCACTACTGGTGTACCAAATGAGCACATGAATCCACTAGTAGTTTAAAAAATAAGGACATGAAACGACTACTAGTTTACCAAATAATGCAATAAAACCACTAGTAGTGGACCAAATGAGCATGTGAAACCACTACTAGTGTGCCAAATAATGTCATGAAATAACTACTAGTGTAAGACATAAGGTAATGAAACCACTACTAGTGTACCAAATAAGGTCGTGAAACCACTACTAGTGTACCAAATGAGCATATGAAACCACTACTAGTGTAATAAATAAGGTCATGAAAGCACTACTGTGTACCAAATGAGCACATGGAACCACTAATAGTGTTAATAAATAAGGACATGAGACCAATACTAGTGTACCAAATAATGTCAGAAAACCACTACTAGTGTACCACATAAGGTCATGAAACCACTACTAATGCACCACTACTAGTGTACCAAATAAGCACATTAAACCAATACTAGTGTAATAAATAAGGTCATGTAACCACTACTAGGGTACCAAATAATATCATAAAACCACTACTAGAGTACCACATAAGGTAATGAAACCACTACTAGTGTACTAAATGAGCACATGACACCACTACTAGTGTGTCAAATAATGTCATGGAACTACTACTAGTGTACCACATAAGATCATGGAACCACTACTATTGTACCAAATGAGCACATGCAACCACTACTAGTGTACCAAATAAGGTCATGAAACCACTACTAGTGTAATAAAAAAGGTCATGAAACCACTGATATTGTACCAAATAATGTCATAAAACCACCGCTGGTTTACAGCATAAGGTAAAATCCAAGGTAGGAAGAACGCAAGACAAACCAAATAGCGTAACAAAATTTAATCACCGCTTTCGTCCTAAGACTTCTTCAGAATACAAATGAACAACATAAACGTGACAACTTATATAGTCCATAATTAATTAGTTAATTAATTAATCACTAACAATGATTCAATAAAATTCAATTAAAATTAAATTAACTATCATTTAATATATGTTAATTGAAAAACGCTTTTAGAATGGTTTTATCAATATCAAGTTTAGCATCCCTCAAGAAACATTTAATACTGATAGTGTCATTGAGCCCTGGATACTTGTCAGATTTCAATCTGATCTGCCATAACGTTTCCCTTTGCTCAATGTAATTTTTAAAATCACCACCCCTCAAATCACTTTTGCAAACTTCAATGACAGAAAATACAAATTTTTTAAAATTGTGACATGTTAAAGAATGTTTAAATAAGGCATTATTTTCATCCCGGACCTTAATGCTATATAAATGTTCACGAATTCTGATTTTCAAACTTCTAGTTGTCATTCCGACATAAAAAGCCGGACATGAAATGCAAGAACTAACATAAATAACTCCAGCAGTGTTACAGTTGACATATTCTGGGACAACAAAAGTTTGATCAAAATTTTCTATAGTAATAAAAGGCCCTGTTGAAATATATCTACACATGTTACAATTAAGACATTGAAACATGCCTTTCTTATTTTTGATGTTACCAGTGTTGGTCGTGGGGGTATTTTCCTTATATTCTAAGGATTTTTTGATGTTAAAATTATTTCTAAAGGTGAAAAGAGGTTTCTCACCTAAAACTTTACTCACGTCAGGATTACCTTGGATAATGCCAATTGCTTTCAATTAGGCGTCTTATCCTTAGACTGTCGCTAGTCATATCCAAGGTACAAACAGGTGTTCCTATAGTTGTAATTTTTGAATTGACCAAATTTAAATTGTTAGTACTGTTATCAAATGAAGTGTTGAAATTCAAAAGTGCCGAATATAGAGTGTGTCTTTTACCTAAAACTTCTCTGATGGTATTTTCTAAGAAAAATTTATCATATCCCCTATCTATGAACATATTGGCAATAAAACGTATTTCGTCATATAGGTCTTTATCATTAGATGTCATACGGCAAGCTCTTATGAACTGGCCTTTGGGTATATTTTTAATGACATGAGGGGGATGCCGACTTTGAAAATGTAAATAACTATTGGTGAAAGTGTTTTTCCTGAAAATTTTGCTATGAAATCTGGACTCAACATTGTCCCACCAAAAAAGGACATCCAAAAAGTTGATGACTGACCCCATGTTGCCTAAGGTAAATTTTAAGTAATTAGATGTTTGATTGACATCACTTAAAAATTTATTGACCGTATTTACATCCCCTCTGATGATAAAAATTAAGTCGTCTACGAAACGGTGATAAAATAAAATTTCATATTGGTTTCGCATTAATTTTAAACTATCATATTCCCACCAGGATAGGACTAAGTTGGCATATGAGGGTGCGGCTGGTGAACCCATAGCCACCCCTCTAATTTGCCGGTAATAGGTACTGTCAAATAAAAAGAAATTGTTGTTTAACAAAATATCCAAAAATCTACAAATGGTTGAGACTTGACCTGTATTCAAGTTTGTTTTTAATGTTAAAAAGCTACGTATGGCTTCAACTCCCTCATCATGAGGTATACAGGTGTATAAAGAGATAATATCCAAAGTAAAAATAACATCAGTAAGCGGATTGAATAGCTTCTTGTCTGTAAACTCTTTCAACTTGCTAAGAAAGTGCCAAGAATCCTTAATAAAGGATTCCTGCTGGGAAACTATTGGCCCCAAAGTGGCATCAATCACCAAAGAAATGCCTTCCGTAATTGAATGTGGAGAAGAAACTATTGGTCTGAAGGGAGGGTCATGAGAACATTTATGAATTTTGGGTATTCCAAAAAGGATACCTATTCTAGGTTTATTAACAACACAAAATTCATAAACTTCAAGATCAATTTCACCTGTCATTAATGCGTCATATAGAAAAGAATGAATTAATCTGATCTTTTTATTAATGTCAAGTAAAGAAACAACTTCATATTCTTGTTTGTTGTTTAATAACCCTAACATCTTGACCTTGTAAGCTGCTTGTGTCATTATTACAATATTCCCTCCTTTGTCACTTCTCATAAATCTTAGTGTTTTATTTTTCTTACGTAGATTGTAAAAGGCTTTCCTTTCATCATTGTTTAAATTATTAAAGTTATTGTTACACTTAATAGTTTTTTCTATTTCCTGTATACAAATATCTTCAAAAAATCTTAAAGTGTAATTCAACTGGGGGTTATATGTTGAAGGTTTAATCAAAACTTTAGCGGGTAAAGATATATCATTTAACAGATACTGCAAATTCAGTCTCCTGACATACTTCTTTATATCGACCACGGTTTTACCGTAGTCTGCTCTAGTAGTTGGAACAAAGTTGAACCCTAATTTCAAGACATTCAATTCAGTAGAATCAAAATTAACTTCAGTTAAATTAATTATGTCGAAATTGTTCTTGTTAGGGTTCAAGTCTCTTCTCCTGAAGAGCTCGATCCCAAAAATGTCCGACTCCTTGTTGAAATTGTCTTCTTTTCGAAAGGTGTCTTTTTCGTAAAGAAATGGTTGGTAGAAGAAGATGAAGAAGTAGTCACTGAGTTATTACCCACTTTGTTTTTCACCCTGACTTCGTTAGATGCCGGTGTGACTTTGTCCAAACTTGTACTGTCATCCGTTACGTTAACGGTATCAATAACATTATCAGACACGGTATTTACTGTAACAATAGAATCAACGTTAGATGGTTCAATGAACCGTTTGTGTAATGGTTCACACTTGCTGGTAGTAGCAAATGTATTGCTAGTCACAGCAGAACTGTAACCGCGTCTGTTGTTGTCGAGACCTACGGAGAATTTTAAATTTCTCTCTTTGCCGTTTAAAGCAAAAAAATTGTAAGCAGTTTGAGTCTCATAAGATTCAATATCACGTAACAATTTTGAATGTTTTCTATTAATCACTTCTTCAGAATGTCTCTCAACATCTTCGGAAACTTTTTCAAAAAGTTCCGCTTGTTTTTTATTATCTAACAAAGATTTCTTAAGTAATGCTTCAATCTTATTAATGTCATCTCTCAAAGTCTCCATTTTTAAAAAGTTGTTGTCTAATAATAGCTTTAGAAATGACAGTCCCGCATCATTAAAAAAGTTGACTAAGTTTTTAAACATTGGATCACCAAGATGAACTCCATTGGGGCACTTGAAAAATCTAAGCCCCTTCGGAACTATCTTCAATTCTATACAACGTTCGAAGTAACAGTTTTCAATGTAAAGGGAACGATACCTTTTTAATAAATTGTTGAGAACGTCCCTGTTTTTATTTATCTCCTCGTTGTTGTTGAAGGAAGATGAAACGAAATACTTTCCGAACGGGTTGTTGGAATACTCCAGCACCGGTTTTACTCCCGGCGCGTTTTGTTGATGTAATCGTTGCTTAACACTGGCAACTTGTTTCTTGGTGTGTGCTGCAATAAAACTGTCGTCAGAAATGTCGATGACAGTATCAAGTTCTTTAAATGATCCGGTAGGACTTGGGGCATTTGCCGCTGTGGATTCATTAGAAGCCTTCGCTACTAAAAAGTTTAGAGAGTTTTGGATATTAATTAAAGTTGCCAGTAAAATGTCATTAACCTCCATAGTCGCAGTGGTTGCAGTTACAGTTCCCGGTGTGGGATGAATGCTTAAGTTAAGCAGTTGGTCATCGCTCTCCTCGCCCATGGATAATGATGATAGAAAAAACAAATAAACAATAATCCAGTACGTAGAACACCAAATAAAATCCAAGGTAGGAAGAACGCAAGACAAACCAAATAGCGTAACAAAATTTAATCACCGCTTTCGTCCTAAGACTTCTTCAGAATACAAATGAACAACATAAACGTGACAACTTATATAGTCCATAATTAATTAGTTAATTAATTAATCACTAACAATGATTCAATAAAATTCAATTAAAATTAAATTAACTATCATTTAATATATGTTAATTGAAAAACGCTTTTAGAATGGTTTTATCAATATCAAGTTTAGCATCCCTCAAGAAACATTTAATATTGATAGTGTCATTGAGCCCTGGATACTTGTCAGATTTCAATCTGATCTGCCATAACGTTTCCCTTTGCTCAATGTAATTTTTAAAATCACCACCCCTCAAATCACTTTTGCAAACTTCAATGACAGAAAATACAAATTTTTTAAAATTGTGACATGTTAAAGAATGTTTAAATAAGGCATTATTTTCATCCCGGACCTTAATGCTATATAAATGTTCACGAATTCTGATTTTCAAACTTCTAGTTGTCATTCCGACATAAAAAGCCGGACATGAAATGCAAGAACTAACATAAATAACTCCAGCAGTGTTACAGTTGACATATTCTGGGACAACAAAAGTTTGATCAAAATATTCTATAGTAATAAAAGGCCCTGTTGAAATATATCTACACATGTTACAATTAAGACATTGAAACATGTCTTTCTTATTTTTGATGTTACCAGTGTTGGTCGTGGGGGTATTTTCCTTATATTCTAAGGATTTTTTGATGTTAAAATTATTTCTAAAGGTGAAAAGAGGTTTCTCACCTAAAACTTTACTCACGTCAGGATTACCTTGGATAATGCGCCAATTGCTTTCAATTAGGCGTCTTATCCTTAGACTGTCGCTAGTCATATCCAAGGTACAAAGAGGTGTTCCTATAGTTGTAATTTTTGAATTGACCAAATTTAAATTGTTAGTACTGTTATCAAATGAAGTGTTGAAATTCAAAAGTGCCGAATATAGAGTGTGTCTTTTACCTAAAACTTCTCTGATGGTATTTTCTAAGAAAAATTTATCATATCCCCTATCTATGAACATATTGGCAATAAAACGTATTTCGTCATATAGGTCTTTATCATTAGATGTCATACGGCAAGCTCTTATGAACTGGCCTTTGGGTATATTTTTAATGACATGAGGGGGATGCCCACTTTGAAAATGTAAATAACTATTGGTGAAAGTGTTTTTCCTGAAAATTTTGCTATGAAATCTGGACTCAACATTGTCCCACCAAAAAAGGACATCCAAAAAGTTGATGACTGACCCCATGTTGCCTAAGGTAAATTTTAAGTAATTAGATGTTTGATTGACATCACTTAAAAATTTATTGACCGTATTTACATCCCCTCTGATGATAAAAATTAAGTCGTCTATGAAACGGTGATAAAATAAAATTTCATATTGGTTTCGCATTAATTTTAAACTATCATATTCCCACCAGGATAGGACTAAGTTGGCATATGAGGGTGCGGCTGGTGAACCCATAGCCACCCCTCTAATTTGCCGGTAATAGGTACTGTCAAATAAAAAGAAATTGTTGTTTAACAAAATATCCAAAAATCTACAAATGGTTGAGACTTGACCTGTATTCAAGTTTGTTTTTAATGTTAAAAAGCTACGTATGGCTTCAACTCCCTCATCATGAGGTATACAGGTGTATAAAGAGATAATATCCAAAGTAAAAATAACATCAGTAAGCGGATTGAATAGCTTCTTGTCTGTAAACTCTTTCAACTTGCTAAGAAAGTGCCAAGAATCCTTAATAAAGGATTCCTGCTGGGAAACTATTGGCCCCAAAGTGGCATCAATCACCAAAGAAATGCCTTCCGTAACTGAATGTGGAGAAGAAACTATTGGTCTGAAGGGAGGGTCATGAGAACATTTATGAATTTTGGGTATTCCAAAAAGGATACCTATTCTAGGTTTATTAACAACACAAAATTCATAAACTTCAAGATCAATTTCACCTGTCATTAATGCGTCATATAGAAAAGAATGAATTAATCTGATCTTTTTATTAATGTCAAGTAAAGAAACAACTTCATATTCTTGTTTGTTGTTTAATAACCCTAACATCTTGACCTTGTAAGCTGCTTGTGTCATTATTACAATATTCCCTCCTTTGTCACTTCTCATAAATCTTAGTGTTTTATTTTTCTTACGTAGATTGTAAAAGGCTTTCCTTTCATCATTGTTTAAATTATTAAAGTTATTGTTACACTTAATAGTTTTTTCTATTTCCTGTATACAAATATCTTCAAAAAATCTTAAAGTGTAATTCAACTGGGGGTTATATGTTGAAGGTTTAATCAAAACTTTAGCGGGTAAAGATATATCATTTAACAGATACTGCAAATTCAGTCTCCTGACATACTTCTTTATATCGACCACGGTTTTACCGTAGTCTGCTCTAGTAGTTGGAACAAAGTTGAACCCTAATTTCAAGACATTCAATTCAGTAGAATCAAAATTAACTTCAGTTAAATTAACTATGTCGAAATTGTTCTTGTTAGGGTTCAAGTCTCTTCTCCTGAAGAGCTCGATCCCAAAAATGTCCGACTCCTTGTTGAAATTGTCTTCTTTTCAAAAGGTGTCTTTTTCGTAAAAAAATGGTTGGTAGAAGAAGATGAAGAAGTAGTCACTGAGTTATTACCCACTTTGTTTTTCACCCCGACTTCGTTAGATGCCGGTGTGACTTTGTCCAAACTTGTACTGTCATCCGTTACGTTAACGGTATCAATAACATTATCAGACACGGTATTTACTGTAACAATAGAATCAACGTTAGATGGTTCATTGAACCGTTTGTGTAATGGTTCACACTTGCTGGTAGTAGCAAATGTATTGCTAGTCACAGCAGAACTGTAACCGCGTCTGTTGTTGTCGAGACCTACGGAGAATTTTAAATTTCTCTCTTTGCCGTTTAAAGCAAAAAAATTATAAGCAGTTTGAGTCTCATAAGATTCAATATCACGTAACAATTTTGAATGTTTTCTATTAATCACTTCTTCAGAATGTCTCTCAACATCTTCGGAAACTTTTTCAAAAAGTTCCGCTTGTTTTTTATTATCTAACAAAGATTTCTTAAGTAATGCTTCAATCTTATTAATGTCATCTCTCAAAGTCTCCATTTTTAAAAAGTTGTTGTCTAATAATAGCTTTAGAAATGACAGTCCCGCATCATTAAAAAAGTTGACTAAGTTTTTAAACATTGGATCACCAAGACGAACTCCGCTAGCACTTGAAAATCTAAGCCCCTTCGGAACTATCTTCAATTCTATACAACGTTCGAAGTAACAGTTTTCAATGTAAAGGGAACGATACCTTTTAACAGTTTTCAATGTAAAGGGAACGATACCTTTTAACAGTTTTCAATGTAAAGGGAACGATACCTTTTAACAGTTTTCAATGTAAAGGGAACGATACCTTTTAACAGTTTTCAATGTAAAGGCGATACCTTTAACAGTTTTCAATGTAAAGGGAACGATACCTTTTAACAGTTTTCAATGTAAAGGAACGATACCTTTTAACAGTTTTCAATGTAAAGGGAACGATACCTTTTAACAGTTTTCAATGTAAAGGCGGTGGTGATTTTAAAAATTACATTGAGCAAAGGGAAACGTTATGGCAGATCAGATTGAAATCTGACAAGTATCCAGGGCTCAATGACACTATCAATATTAAATGTTTCTTGAGGGATGCTAAACTTGATATTGATAAAACCATTCTAAAAGCGTTTTTCAATTAACATATATTAAATGATAGTTAATTTAATTTTAATTGAATTTTATTGAATCATTGTTAGTGATTAATTAATTAACTAATTAATTATGGACTATATAAGTTGTCACGTTTATGTTGTTCATTTGTATTCTGAAGAAGTCTTAGGACGAAAGCGGTGATTAAATTTTGTTACGCTATTTGGTTTGTCTTATGCTCTTCCTACCTTGGATTTTATTTGGTGTTCTACGTACTGGATTATTGTTTATTTGTTTTTTCTATCATCATTATCCATGGGCGAGGAGAGCGATGACCAACTGCTTAACTTAAGCATTCATCCCACACCGGGAACTGTAACTGCAACCACTGCGACTATGGAGGTTAATGACATTTTACTGGCAACTTTAATTAATATCCAAAACTCTCTAAACTTTTTAGTAGCGAAGGCTTCTAATGAATCCACAGCGGCGAATGCCCCAAGTCCTACCGGATCATTTAAAGAACTTGATACTGTCATCGACATTTCTGACGACAGTTTTATTGCAGCACGCACCAAGAAACAAGTTGCCAGTGTTAAGCAACGATTACATCAACAAAACACGCCGGGAGTAAAACCGGTGATGGAGTATTCCAACAACCCGTTCTGAAAGTATTTCGTTTCATCTTCCTTCAACAACAACGAGGAGATAAATAAAAACAGGGACGTTCTCAACAATTTATTAAAAAGGTATCGTTCCCTTTACATTGAAAACTGTTACTTCGAACGTTGTATAGAATTGAAGATAGTTCCGAAGGGGCTTAGATTTTTCAAGTGCCCCAACGGAGTTCGTCTTGGTGATCCAATGTTTAAAAACTTAGTCAACTTTTTTAATGATGCGGGACTGTCATTTCTAAAGCTATTATTAGACAACAACTTTTTAAAAATGGAGACTTTGAGAGATGACATTAATAAGATTGAAGCATTACTTAAGAAATCTTTGTTAGATAATAAAAAACAAGCGGAACTTTTTGAAAAAGTTTCCGAAGATGTTGAGAGACATTCTGAAGAAGTGATTAATAGAAAACATTCAAAATTGTTACGTGATATTGAATCTTATGAGACTCAAACTGCTTATAATTTTTTTGCTTTAAACGGCAAAGAGAGAAATTTAAAATTCTCCGTAGGTCTCGACAACAACAGATGCGGTTACAGTTCTGCTGTGACTAGCAATACATTTGCTATTACCAGCAAGTGTGAACCATTACACAAACGGTTCAATGAACCATCTAACGTTGATTCTATTGTTACAGTAAATACCGTGTCTGATAATGTTATTGATACCGTTAACGTAACGGATGACAGTACAAGTTTGGACAAAGTCACACCGGCATCTAACGAAGTAGGGAGCAAAAACAAAGTGGGTAATAACTCAGTGACTACTTCTTCATCTTCTTCTACCAACCATTTTTTTACAAAAAAGACACCTTTCGAAAAGAAGACAATTTCAACAAGGAGTCGGACATTTTTGGGATCGAGCTCTTCAGGAGAAGAGACTTGAACCCTAACAAGAACAATTTCGACATAATTAATTTAACTGAAGTTAATTTTGATTCTACTGAATTGAATGTCTTGAAATTAGGGTTCAACTTTGTTCCAACTACTAGAGCAGACTACGGTAAAACTGTGGTCGATATAAAGAAGTATGTCAGGAGACTGAATTTGCAGTATCTGTTAAATGATATATCTTTACCCGCTAAAGTTTTGATTAAACCTTCAATATATAACCCCCAGTTGAATTACACTTTAAGATTTTTTGAAGATATTTGTATACAGGAAATAGAAAAAACTATTAAGTGTAACAATAACTTTAATAATTTAAACAATGATGAAAGGAAAGCCTTTTACAATCTACGTAAGAATAATAAAACACTAAGATTTATGAGAAGTGACAAAGGAGGGAATATTGTAATAATGACACAAGCAGCTTACAAGGTCAAGATGTTAGGGTTATTAAACAACAAACAAGAATATGAAGTTGTTTCTTTACTTGACATTAATAAAAAGATCAGATTAATTCATTCTTTTCTATATGACGATTAATGACAGGTGAAATTGATCTTGAAGTTTATGAATTTTGTGTTGTTAATAAACCTAGAATAGGTATCCTTGAATACCCAAAATTCATAAATGTTCTCATGACCTCCCTTCAGACCAATAGTTTCTTCTCCACATTCAGTTACGGAAGGCATTTCTTTGGTGATTGATGCCACTTTGGGGCCAATAGTTTCCCAGCAGGAATCCTTTATTAAGGATTCTTGGCACTTTCTTAGCAAGTTGAAAGAGTTTACAGACAAGAAGCTATTCAATCCGCTACTGATGTTATTTTTACTTTGATATTATCTCTTTATACACCTGTATACCTCATGATGAGGGAGTTGAAGCCATACGTAGCTTTTTAACATTAAAAACAAACTTGAATACAGGTCAAGTCTCAACCATTTGTAGATTTTTGGATATTTTGTTAAACAACAATTTCTTTTATTTGACAGTACCTATTACAAATTAGAGGGTGGCTATGGGTTCACCAGCCGCCCCTCATATGCCAACTTAGTCCTATCCTGGTGGGAATATGATAGTTTAAAATTAATGCGAAACCAATATGAAATTTTATTTTATCACCGTCAGAGACGACTTAATTTTTATCATCAGAGGATGTAACACGGTCAATAAATTTTAAGTGATGTCAATCAAACATCTAATTACTTAAAATTTACCTTAGGCAACATGGGGTCAGTCATCAACTTTTTGGATGTCCTTTTGGTGGGACAATGTTGAGTCCAGATTTCATAGCAAAATTTTCAGGAAAACACTTTCACCAATAGTTATTTACATTTTCAAAGTCGGCATCCCCTCATGTCATTAAAAATATACCCAAAGGCCAGTTCATAAGAGCTTGCAGATGACATCTAATGATAAAGACCTATATGACGTAAATACGCTTTATTGCCAATATGTTCATAGATAGGGATATGATAAATTTTTCTTAGAAAATACCATCAGAGAAGTTTTAGGTAAAAGACACACTCTATATTCGCACTTTTGAATTTCAACACTTCATTTGATAACAGTACTAACAATTTAAATTTGGTCAATTCAAAAATTACAACTATAGGAACACCTGTTTGTACCTTGGATATGACTAGCGACAGTCTATGATAAGACGCCTAATTGAAAGCAATTGGCGATTATCCAAGGTAATCCTGACGTGAGTAAAGTTTTAGGTGAGAAACCTCTTTTCACCTTTAGAAATAATTTTAACATCAAAAATCCTTAGAATATAAGGAAAATTTCCCCACGACCATCCCCCTACCACCAACACTGGTAACATCAAAATAAGAAAGGCATGTTTCAATGTCTTAATTGTAACATGTGTAGATATATTTCAACAGGGCCTTTTATTACTATAGAAAATTTTGATCAAACTTTGTTGTCCCAGAATATGTCAACTGTAACACTGCTGGAGTTATTTATGTTAGTTCTTGCATTTCATGTCCGGCTTTATGTCGGAATGACAACTAGAAGTTTGAAAATCAGAATTCGTGAACATTTATATAGCATTAAGGTCCGGGATGAAAATAATGCCTTATTTAAACATTCTTTAACATGTCACAATTTTAAAAAATTTGTATTTTCTGTCATTGAAGTTTGCAAAAGTGATTTGAGGGGTGGTGATTTTAAAAATTACATTGAGCAAAGGGAAACGTTATGGCAAATCAGATTGAAATCTGACAAGTATCCAGGGCTCAATGACACTATCAATATTAAATGTTTCTTGAGGGATGCTAAACTTGATATTGATAAAACCATTCTAAACAATTAACATATATTAAATGATAGTTAATTTAATTTTAATTGAATTTTATTGAATCATTGTTAGTGATTAATTAATTAACTAATTAATTATGGACTATATAAGTTGTCACGTTTATGTTGTTCATTTGTATTCTGAAAAAGTCTTAGGACGAAAGTGGTGATTAAATTTTGTTACGCTATTTGGTTTGTCTTGCGTTCTTCCTACCTTGGATTTTATTTGGTGTTCTACGTACTGGATTATTGTTTATTTGTTTTTTACAGCATAAGGTCTTGAAACCACTACCAGTGTACCAAATGAGCACATGAAAGCACTACTAGTGTAATAAATAAGGTCATGGAATCACTACTAGTGTACCAAATAATATCATGAAACCACTACTTGTATACCACATAAGGTCATGAAACCACTGCTAGTGTACCAAATAATGTCATGAAATCACTACTAGTGAACCAAATGAGAACATGAAACCACTACTAGTGTCATAAATAAGGTCATGAAACCACTGCTAGTGTACCAAATAATGTCATAAAACCACAGTTAGTGTACCACATAAGGAAATGAAACCACAACTAGTGTCAAAATGAGCACCTGAAACCACTAGTAGTTCAATAAGGTCATGAAACCACTACTAGTGTACCAAATAATGTCATAAAACCACTGCTAGTGTACCAAATGAGCACAAAAAAACACTACTAGTGTAATATATAAGATCATGAAACCACTGCTAGTGTACTAAATAATGTCATAAAACAACTACTTGTGTACCAAAGGAGCACATGAAACCACTATTAGTATAATAAATAAGGTCATAAAACCACTAATAGTGTACCAGATAATGTCACAAAACCACAACTAGCGCACCAAATGAGTACATGAAACCACTACTAGTGTACCGAATTTGGTCATGAAACCTCTACTAATGTACCACATAATATCACAAAAACACTACTAGTGTGCCACATAAGGTCATGAAACCACTAATGGTGTACCAAATGAGCATGAATCCACTAGTAGGGTAAAAATTAAGGACATGAAACCACTACTAGTTTACCAAATAATGCAATAAAACCACTACTAGCGGACCAAATGAGCATGTGAAACCACTACTAGTTTACCAAATAAGGTCAGGAAACCACTACTAGTGTACCAAATAATGTCATGAAATCACTACTAGTGTAAGACATAAGGTAATGAAACCACTACTAGTGTACCAAATAAGGTCGTGAAACCACTACTAGTGTTCCACATGAGCATATGAAACCACTGCTAGTGTACCAAATGATGTCATAAAACCACTACTAATGTAATACATAAGGTAATAAAACCACTACTAGTGTACCAAATGAGTACATGAAACCACTACCAGTATACAAAAAAAGGTCATGAAACCATTACTAGTGTACCAAATAATGTCATGAAAGTACTACTTGTGTTCCACATAAGGTCATGAAACCAGTGCTAGTGTACCAAATAATGTCATGAAATCACTACTAGTATACCACATAAGGTCATGGAACCACTACCAGGGTACTAAATGAGCACATGAATCCACTACTAGTGTAATAAATAAGGTCATGAAACCACTACTGGTATTCCAAATAAGATCATTAAACCACTACTAGTCTACCAAATGAGCACATGAAACCACTACTAGTGTGATAAATAAGGTCATGAAACCACTACTAGTGTACCAAATAATGTCATAAAACCACTGCTAGTGTACCACATAAGGTCATGAAACCACTATAAGTGTACCAAATGAGCACATGAATCCACTACTAGTGTAATAAATAAGGTCATGGAACCACTACTAGTGTATCAAATAATGTCATGAAACCACTACTAGTATACCACATAAGGTCATGGAACCACTACTAGTGTGCCAAATAGTGTCATAAAACCAATACTAGTGTACCAAATAAGCACAATAAACCACTACTAGTGTAATAAATAAGGGCATGAAACCACTACTAGTATTCCAAATAAGATCATTAAACCACTACTAGTCTACCAAATGAGCACATGAAACCACTACTAGTGTAATAAATAAGGTCATGAAACCACTACTAGTGTACCACATAATGTCACAAAACCACTAATAGTGTACCACATAAGGTCATGGAACACCTACTAGTGTACCAAATTATGTCATGAAGCCACTACTAGTTTACCAAATTTGCACATGAAACCACTACTAGTGTAATAACTAAGGACATGAAACCACTACTAGTATACCAAATAATGTCAGGAAACCACTAGTAGAGTACCAAATGGGCACATGAAACCACTACTAGTGCAATAAATAAAGTCATGAAACCACTACTAGTGAATCAAATAATGTCATAAAACCACTATTATTTTACCACATACAGTCATGAAACCACTACCAGTGTACCAAATGAGCACATGAAACCAGTACTAGTATACCAAAGAAGGTCATGAAACACTACTAGTGTACCAAATAATGTCATGAAACCACCACTAGTGTACAATATAAGGTCATGAAACCACTACTAGTGTACCAGCTAATGTCATGAAACCACTGCTAGTGTACCTCATAAGGTCTTGAAACCACTACTAGTGTAATACATAAGGTCACGAAACAACTACTAGTGTATGAAATGAGCATGTGAAACAACTACTAGTGTAATAAATAAGGTCATTAAACCACTACTAGTGTGCCAGATAATGTCATGAAACCACTACTAGTGTACCAAATGAGAACATGAAACCACTATTAGTGTAGCAAATAAAGTCATGAAAACTCTACTAGTATATCAAATATGAGCACAGAAAACCACTACTAGTGTACCAAATAAGATCATGAAACCTCTACTCGTATATCAAATAATGTCACAAAAACACTACTAGTGTACCAGATAAGGTCATGAAACCACTACTAGTGTACCAAATAAGCACACAAAACCACTACCAGTGTACCAAATAAGGTCATGGAATTACTACTAGTGTACCAAATAATGTCATGAAACCACTACTAGTATACCACATAAGGTAATGAAACCACTATTAGTGTACTGAATAATGTAATTAAACCACTACTAGTGTATGAAATGAGCACATGAAACCACTACTAGTCTAATAAATAAGGTCATGGAACCACTGCTAGTGTACCAAATAATGTCATAAAACCACTACTAGTGTACCACATAAGGTCATGAAACCACTACTAGTGTACCAAATGAGCTTATGAAACTATTTCTAGTGTAAAAAATAATGTCATAAAACCACTACTAATGTACCACATAAGGTCATAAAACCACTAGCAGTCTATAAAATGAGCACACAAAACCATTACTAGTATACCAAATAAGGTCATGAAACTTCTACTAGTGTACTAAATAATGTCAAGAAACACCTACTAGTGTATCACATAAGGTCATGAAACCACTAGTAGTGTACCAAAGAATGTCATAAAACCATTACTAGTGTACAAATGAGCACATGAAACTGCTACTAGTGTAATAAATAAGGTCATGAAACCACTGCTAGTGTACCAAATCATGTCATAAACCGCTACTAGTGTACCACATAAGGTCATGAAAACACTAGTGTGTACCAAATGAGCACATGAAACCACTAGTAGTATTAATAAATAAGGACATGAGACCAATATTAGTGTACCAAATAATGTCAGAAAACCACTACTAGTGTACCACATAAAGTCACGAAACCACTACTAGTGTACCACTACTAGTGTACCGAATGAGCACATGAAACCAGTACTAGTGTAATAAATAAGGCCATGTAACCACTACTAGGGTACCAAATAATGTCACAAAACCACTACTAGAGTACCACATAAG
This sequence comes from Protopterus annectens, assembly GCF_019279795.1. NCBI lineage: Eukaryota > Metazoa > Chordata > Ceratodontiformes > Protopteridae > Protopterus > Protopterus annectens. Next base: position 1,088,870,877 of record NC_056748.1, read on the forward strand.
GTAATGAAACCAGTACCAGTGTACCAAATGAGAACATGAAACCACTAGTAGTGTGCCAACTAATGTCATGAAACCAATACTAGTGTACCACATAAGGTCATGAAACCAGTACTAGTGTACTAAATAAGTACATGAAAACACTACTAGTGTAATAAATAAGGACATGGAACCACTAGTAGTTAACCAAATAAGGTCATGAAACCACTACCAGTGTAGAAAATGACCATATGAAACCACTACTAATGTAGCAAATAAGGTCATGAAATTACTACTAGTGTACCACATAATGTCAAGAAACCACTACTATTGTTCCACATAAAGGTAATGAAACCACTACTAGTGTGCTAAATGAGCACATGACACCACTACTAGTGTACAACATAACATCATGAAACCACTGTCAGTGTACCAATTGAGCACATGAAACCCCTACTAGTGTACCAAATAAAGTCATGAAACTACTACTAGTGTACCCAATAAGATTATGAAACCACTACTAGTGTACCAGATGAGCACATGAAACCACTACTAGTGTAATAAATAAGGTCATGAAACCACTACTAGTGTACCAAATAATGTCATGAAACCACTACTAGTGTACCAAATAATGTCATGAAACCACTACTAGTGTACCAAATAATGTCATGAAACAACTACTAGTGTACCACATAAGGTCATGAAACCAGTACTAGTTTACCAAATTAGCACATAAAACCACTACTAGTGTAATAAATAAGGCAATGAAGCCACTACTAGTATACCAAATAAGGTCATGAGACCACTAGTAGTGTACCAAATGAGCACATGAAACCACTACTACTGTAATAAATAAAGTCATGAAACCACTACTAGTGTACCAAATAATATTATAAAACCACTACTAATGTACCACATACAGTCATGAAACCACTGCCAGTGTACCAAATGAGCACATGAAACCAGTAATAGTATACCAAATAAGGTCATGAAACACTATTAGTGTACCAAATAATGTCCTGAAACCACCACTAGTGTACCATATAAGGTCACAAAACCACTACTAGTGTACCAAATAATGTCATGCAACCACTGCTAGTGTACCTCATAAGGTCATGGAATCACTACTAATGTACCCAATGAGCATATGAAACCACTACTAGTGTAATAAATAAGGTTATGAAACAACTACTAGTGTACCAAATAAGCATGTGAAACCACTACGAGTGTAATAAATAAGGTAACATGAAACCACTACTAGTGTAACAAATGAGCACATGAAACCACTACTAGTGTAGCACATAAGGTCATGAAACCTCTACCAGTATATAAAATAATGTCATAAAACCACTACTAATGTACCACATAAGGTCATAAAACTACTACTAGTGAACCAAATGAGCATGTGAAACCACTACCAGTGTACTAGATACGGTTATGAAATCACTACTAGTGCACCAAATAATGTCATGAAACCACTAGTAGTATACCACATAAGATAATGAAACCACTACTAGAGTACCGAATAATGTAATTAAACCACTACTAGTGTACCAAATGAGCACATGAAACCACTACTAGTGTACCAAATAAGGTCATGAAACCTCTACTAGTATATCAAATAATGTCATAAAACCACTACTAGTGTACCAGATAAGGTCATGAAACCACTACTAGCGTACCAGATAAGCATGAGAAATTATAGTGTAATAAATAAAGTCATGAAACCACTACTACTGTAAGAAATAATGTCATAAAACCACTACTAATGTACCATATAAGGTCATAAAACCACTAGCAGTGTACCAAATGAGCACATGAAACCATTACTAGTATGTCAAGTAAGGTCATGAAACCACTACTAGTGTACTAAATAATGTCAAGAAACCACTACTAGTGTACCACATAAGGTAATGAAACCACTACAAGTGTATCAAATAATGTCATAAAACCATTACTAGTGTACCAAATGAGCATATGAAACCACTACCAATGTAATAAATAAGGTTATGAAACCATGGCTAGTGTACCAAATAATGTCATAAACCACTACTAGTGTACCACAAATGGTCATGAAACCACTATCGTGTACCAAATGAGCACATGAAACCACTAGAAGTGTAATAAATAAGGACATGAGACCAATATTAATGTACCAAATAATGTCAGAAAACCACTACTAGTGTACCAAATGAGCACATGAAACCAGCACTAGTGTAATAAATAAGATCATGTAACCACTACTAGTATACCAAATAATGTCATAAAACCACTACTAGAGTACCACATAAGGTAACGAAACCAGTACCAGTGTACCAAATGAGAACATGAAACAACTAGTAGTGTACCAAATAATGTAATGAAACCAATACTGCTGTACCACGTAAGGTCAAGAAACCACTACCAGTGTACCAAATTAGCACAGGAAACTACTACTAGTGTAATAAATAAGGACTTGAAACCACTAGTATTGTATCAAATAAGGTCATGAAACCACTACTAGTTTACCAAATGAACACATGAAACCACTACTAATGTAGCACATAAGGTCATGAAATCACTATTAGTGCACCAAATAATGTCATGAAACCACTACCATAGTTCCACATAAGGTAATTAAACCACTACTAGTGTACCAAATGAACACATGACACCACTACTAGAGTGACAAATAATGTCATGAAACCACTACTAGTGTACCACATAACATCATGGAACCACTACTATTGTACCAAATGAGCACATGCAACCACCACTAGTGTACCAAATAAGGTCATGAAACCACTGCTAGTGTACCAAATGAGCACATGAAACCATAACTAGTGTACCAAATAAGGTCATGAAACCACAATAAGTGTACCAAATAATGCCATGAAACCACTACTAGTGTACCACATAACATCATGGAACCACCACTAGTGTACCAATTGAGCACATGCAACCACTACTAGTGTACCAAATAAGGTCATGAAACCACTACCAGTGTACCAAGTGAGCACATGAAACCACTACTAGTGTACCAACTAAGGTCATGAAACCACTACTAATGTACCAAATAATATCATGAAACCACTACTAGTGTACCATATAAGATCATGAAACCACTACTAGTGTACCAAATAATGTCATGAAACCACTACTAGTTTATCAAATGTGTGCTTGAAACCACTACTAGTGTAATAAATAAAGTCATGAAACCACTGCTAGTGTACCAAATAATGTCATAAAACCACTACTAGTGTACCACATAACATCATGGAACCACTACTATTGTACCAAATGAGCACATGCAACCACTACTAGTGTACCAAATAATGTCATGAAACCACTACTAGCAAACCACATAAGGTCATGAAACCACTACTAGTGTACCAAATAATGTTATGAAACCACTACTAGTGTACCACATAAGGTCATGAAACCACTACCAGTGTACCAAAATGAGCACATGAAACCACTACTAGTGTTCCAAATAAGGTCATGAAACCACTACTAATGTATCAAGTAATGTCATGAAACCACTACTAGTGTACCACATAATATCATGTAACCTCTACTAGTGTACCAAACAATGTCATGAAACCACTACTAGTTTACTAAATGAGTGCATGAAGCCACTAGTAGTGTAATAAATAAGGTCATGAAACCACTGCTAGTGTACCAAATAATGTCATGAAACCACTACTAGTGTACCACATAAGGCCACGAAACCAGTACTAGTGTACCAAATTAGCACATGGAACCACTACTAGTGTACCAAATTAGCACATGAACCCACTACTAGTGTACCAAATAAGTGCTTGAAACCACTACTAGTCTAGGAAATGAGTGTCCTTCAGTTTGAAGCTGCTTGGTGGAGCAACATGAATGAGACACAAATCGTCACAAAGGAGTTTTCAATAAACAGCACAGAGACAGGACTGCCAGTCTGTCTTAAGAACTAAAATGTTTAAGGCCACTGATTATTTTATTTTTATTTATTTATCTGGCATTTGTTTACAGGGAAATTCAGAATGGATGGCAACATCTTTTTAGTGGAGGCCCAAGAGAAAGCTCCACACTAAACAGGTTTCAGACAGATAAAACAATATATTATATACATAAGAAAGCAATATTTACAATATTTATGAAAATAATCAATTGAAAGGTGCTGCTTGTACATGCTGTAGTGTGGGTAGAAACAGACTACATATACTGGAAGAGAAAACGCAACAGTAATTTTTCTTGTTCTGTGTTTTTAAATTTATTATTATATTTGGTGCTGATAGGGAATTGACATCAATACAACAGTTTAAGAGGGAGTACAAATCAGAGGCATAGGAAGCAGCTTAAGCAATGGGATCACTGGTGTAAGATTACCAGCAGAATTTAATTACGTCATTGCATAAGTCAAAACGATTTGCTTTTAAACAAAGATGTATTCACAAATTAAGTACAAACAGTTTTAAAGGAGAAGGTCACTGACCTATGGCCTGATTTAACAAGGGAAGATAATATATATGGAGGTATACAAGAGGTGGCCATATTTGTGAGTAAGATTGAGCGTATTGGAGCCCCTTGTATAAACGTTAACTATTTATATAAGGGAATTAGCATTGATAATGACAAGTTTTAAAGAGGTCCTAGGTTAAATGAGAGGGACATGATGATATGTACAATACATACAAAACAATGTGGATAAGTGATAAACCACAGCTTAGAGGGGGGATAAGAATGTTTCACTTGCACAGTATAGTTAGCTAGAACATTTATGCTTTTTGTTTATGGCTGAAAGAGAAGCAAGAGGCTCACTTCAGCAGAATTTGTCTGACAGTGACCATCAGTGGACTGGTGATAGAAATGAGTAGGTACAGTTAGTGGATGATGGTAAGTTTGCTAACCTGACGAATCTTCACTCAAGTTACAAAGGCAACCATCATTAATGAAACATCTAAATATACAGAGAATTTAATGTAGCTAGTCAACTAGCATGGCTTTGTGAGGTGGGAAAAAAACTAGAGTACCAACAGAAAACCCATGCAGACGTGGAAAAATGCAGACTACATACAAGCACATGACTGAATCTTGGACCTGTGAGACAAAGATATTTTATTGAGCTGCCCCTTATGTCATCATATCATGTCATGTAGTATCATATCAAACTAAAAGATGACGTAAAATAAGCTGAGAGGAAATGTACCATACCCAGTGGTACATAAGTGCCCATATATGTCTGTAAAAGCATTCAGCTGCCTCACATGTCACTGTAATATGCATAGCGATTACCCCACCCCCTGCCCTGGGTCCTTGTATAATCACTTAAATAACCACTGCCCTGGATCCTTGTATAATCACATGTATAACCCCGGCCATGGGTCCATGTATAATCACATGTATAACTGCTGCCCTGGGTCCATGTGTAGTCACACGTATAACCCCTGTCCTGAGTCCTTGTATAATCACATGAATAAACCCTGCCCTGGGTCCTTGTATAAGCACATGTAGAACCTCTGCCCTTGGTCCATGTATAAACACATGTATAACCCTGCCCTGGATCCTTGTATAATCATGCGTATAAACCCTGACCTGGGTCCTTGTATAATCACATGAATAACCGCTGCCCTGGGTCCTTGTGTTATCCATGTATAACTCCTGCCCTGGATCATTGTATAATCACATGTATAACACCTGCCCTGGGTACTTATATAATCACATGTATAACACTTGCCCTTGGTCCATGTATAATCACATGTATAACTCCTGTCCTGGGACTATGTATAATCACATGTATAACCCCTGTCCTGGGTCCATGTATAATCACATGTATAACTCCTGTCCTGGGTCCATGTATAATCACATGTATAACCCCTGTCCTGGGTCCATGTATAATCACATGTATAACCCTTCCCTGGGTCCATGTATAATCACATGTATAACCCTGTCCTGGGTCCTTGTATAATCATGTTTATAATCATGTTTATAACCCCCTGCTCTGGGTCCTTGTAGAATCATATGCATAACTCGCGCCCTGGGTCTTTGTAGAATCACATGTATAACTCCTGCCCTGGGTATTTGTAGAATCACATGTATAACTCCTGCCCTGGGTCCTTGTAGAATCACATGTATAACTCCTGCCCTGGGTCCTTCTATAATCATGTTTATAACCCCTGCTCTGGGTCCTTGTAGAATCACATGTATAACTCCTGCCCTGGGTCTTTGTAGAATAACATGTATAACTCCTGCCCTGGGTCTTTGTAGAATCCCATGTATAACTCCTGCCCTGGGTCCTTGTAGAATCACATGTATAACCCCTGCCCTGGGTCCTTGTATAATTACACGCATGACTCCTGCCCTGGGTCCTTCTATAATTACATGTATAGCTGCTGCCCTGGGTCCTTGTATAATCACATGTATAACCCCTGCCCTGGGTCCTTGTAGAATCACGTGTATAACCCCTGGCCTGGGTCCTTGTTAATTACATGTATAACTCCTGCCCTGGGTCCTTACATACTCATACTGATAACTGTACAGTACAGGTGTAACAGTGCTGGTGTTCCATACTGTTTTCTGTCACTCCTAGCATTGTAGCAGTATTGCTCTGGCATCCTCCTGAGTTGACAGTTATGTGATGTGCTGTGATGTAACACACCATTTCCTTATTCCCTTACCATTTGACTGTGTAATATAACATTAACAGAAATCGATGTTAAAAAGGGCAAGGGCTTTTTATAAAGTACAAACCTGTATACAAAGCAAAGATCTTGCTACTATGCAGACTCCTAGTAAGCATTTGTGTGGAATGTGAGTTTAAATGCATCACCCGTGGTTTTACATGATCTAGTAATGGTTGAGTAAATTGTTTAACCTTATTAAATAAATAAAAGTGTAAGTTTTAATTGCTGGACAGTTAGGTTTCCTTGAGATCTTTACTGGAAAAAGTAGATTTTTTATAAGCTATTATGTATATTCTTAACGGAATGATTATTTACTGTATGTGACCCAGTAGTTAGTGTTGGTGCCTTGAAGTCTGAACCTCATACACAGTTACTTTTTGTATGGTGTTTGCCTTTGTTTCCCTGCAAGTGGACAATGGCAATTGATTGGGTTGTAACTGCTTGAACACAACTTATCAAATTTAAATTTCATCCTAGATCATACTGCTGACTTGTCGGCATGGTAGGATGTTTGTTTGAAACTGTTGTGCTTTTTACTGGGGAGTTTTCCATTTCTCTACTATTGTTCAACTCTGGAGTTAGTGTGTATAAATAAGCTGAGGGGTGGGTTAAAGGGGGTGGGAGCTTCCCTCCTACATAAACACTTATTTCGAAGCTTGTAGTTCTTCTTTGGGTATCCAGAATTCTTTATCAACTATGATTCAATACTTAGATTTTGAGCAATTGTGTATCAATCAATAATATGTGAAACATTTGCTTTTTCTGCAAATGCCTTTGTGGATTTCACTGTGTATTCTCTGTTCTTGTGCCTACCATTATAATATTGACTGCCTGGTTACTCTTAAATGTCCTTGAGCAGTGTAGTTGTCTTGGTCTGGACTGTATCTAAAAAATGTCTAAAACAATCTGTCGCTCGTCCAGTCAGGATAAAATAGACAAGTCTTTGTGGGTTCTGTTCAAGCAGCTTTATTATACACAAACACATCAGGATTGAGGTTTAATAATGTTAACTTAGATAAACTTATAAACAAACTAGCTATTATGCTCATACATGCTCACTCTCTGGCTGCACTCTCAAAATGGGACTGACGCTAGTACGTGCTTGCTATTTATACACACGTACCAACCTTGAAATGCTTCTTAAAGGTACTACACACACTATTCTACATCCTCCCTCTTTCAGAAATCAGTAGGCAATATTGATGACATAAATTGACATGCAATCAATACAAATAATTCTTTGTCATGCAATTATACAGAACTAAGTACATATAAACAATTATGTCCAGGGTGCTGTGTATTTCACACTAAGTCTGGAAATATAACCAAATCATGTGAAAGAAATTAGAATCAGGTCTAGCAACTGGAACTGTCTCTGCTGAATGTTCAACCTTAGGGACATCAGGAACATCATCAAGAATGGAAGTAGAAGTTGACACGTTCTGCAACAGGAACTTTGTCTGGATTGCTCTGAGATCTATTGTCTGTAATCACAGGAACAATGCGGTGATATCAATTCTTGTACAGGAAGAAGATGTCTGCGATTTCTCCTGTACTCCACACCCTCAGACTCTATGAAGTAGGATCTTGGCTCATTACATATACCTGTTACTTGACCAATCCAGTCGAAACCTTTCACTGTTTGTATCCTCACTGTCTCTCCTTTCAATGAATGAAGAAATCTGCTCAATAATCATAACTGGACTTCTGGAAAGCACACTGTCTGAATAATTGGGCTCTAATTGTCCTGTTATTCTTAGCTTTAGGCCTCAACAAACTGGAATTAATAGGCAATGTTTTTCTGGCTTGCCTGGATAGAAGTCTCTGAGCAGGGCAGCCATGTATATTTTCACAGGATATGTTTCTGAGATTGAGTAAATTCAAAAAGACATCGGTGTTATCACACTTTGACTTCTCTAGTAATTGCTTTGCACTCTGTACTGCACATTTAGCAAATCCATGTGATTGTGGATACTCTAGACTACTAGTAACATGTACAAAGTCCCATTCTTTTGCAAATTTCTGTGACAACTGACTAGTAAATTGAGTATCATTGTCAGAAACAACTTTGTGTGGACTACCATGGACTGAGAAATGACATTTCAACTTGGTGATAACAGCAGTGCACGTTAGATTAGGTAGTAAATCAATCTCAAACCAGTTCAAATAAGAGTCTACCAACACTAAGTAATGCTGATTGTTCCACTTGAATATATCAGTGGCTACTTTTGTCCAAGGTAGTTCAGGAACTTGACTTAGATGAAATGGTTCTTTCTGCAAATGTGGTTTAGTACTATTGCATACTGAGCAAGAAGAAAGTACTTTATCAATGTCTTTTTATAGAGAAGGCCAAAATACTAGTTCTCTCACCCTTCTTTTGGTAAATTCAGAACCTGGGTGACCATGATGCAACATCTGGATATATTCATGTTGTAAGGAAGCAGGAACAACAATTTTAGGACCTTTGAAAATAATGCCATCTTCCATCAACATCTCATTTCTGTAAGGAAAATAAGTTTGCACTTCAGGTGGTACACTTGATTGCTTTGATGGCCATGCAACATTAATCTAGTGGTTCAGCTTTTGGAAAATTGGATCAGCCTTTGTATGATCTCTCAGCTCATCAAGTCTCGTGGTAGAAAACTTATGCATTTCCATGATGTCAAAGTCCAAATTCTCTACATTAAGCTGTTACGTTGTATTTCTGGGTGATCTGGATAAGGTATCAGCCAGATAAAGAAGTTTGCCTTTTGTATAGACCATTTTGAAGTTGTACTTTTGCAGTTTGAGCATCATTCTTTGTAATCTCACTGGAAATGAATGCATAGGCTTCTTTAAATAGTAACTAGAGATTGGTGATCAGTTTCAATCTGAATAGCTCAACCATAGATATAATCATGAAACTTTGAAAATGCAAACACTATTACCAAAAGTTCTTTCTCAATTTGAGCATAATGCATTTCAGTTTGGGTAAGAGTTCTAGATGCATAGGCTACTGGTCTGTCTTCTTGAAGAATAACTGTGCCAGGGCCAGATTTTGAAGCATCACAGGAAATATTTACTGGTTTATTGACATCATAGTATCTTAATGTAGGTGGGGGTGGCAATTTTCTGCTTAAGGTCTTCAAATGCTCTCAGCTGCTGTTCCAACAAAGACCATATACCATTTTTGTGCATCAGCTCTTTCAAAAATGCTGTCAACTCATTGAAGTCCAGTATAAACTTGCCTAAATAGTTGACCATGTCAAGAAAACACTGTAGAGCCTGACCATTATCTGGAGCTGACATCTCAAGAATGGCTGATTGCTTGGATGAGTCTGGCCGCAAGCCAGTGCTAGTAAATAAATAACCTACATATATAACTTCTGGTAGTCTGAATTTGCATTTCAGAGGATTGAGCTTTAAGTTCACTTCACTTGGTCTGTGTAGAACTTTCTTAAGGTTTCTGTCATGTTCTGCTTCACCATTGCCTCCATCCAATAAATAATCTACTATTATTGCACAAAGATAACCTGAAAAAATTTGCTCCATTACACGTTGAAAGACTTTACTCACATAATTTATTCCAAATGGTATCCTGAGGAATCTATAGCTGCCAAATGGGGTACTGAAAGTAGTCAGTAAAGAGGATTTGCAATCAAGCATCACTTGCCAAAATTAACTTTTTTGCATATAAGACAGAAAAAACAGTGGTATTTGTTATTAGGGCTGCAACTTCCTTGGTGGTATGCACTGGATGATGTGGTCTCTTTAATGTTTTGCTCAAATCTCTTGGGTCAATACATATTATGATTTCGTCTGAGCCTTTTTTGTGGGCTGCTACCATGGATGACACCCATTTAGTTGGTTCTGTAACTGGACAAATTACACTTTGCTGCACCACCATTTTATCCAACTGAGCGTTAACTTTATTCTACATAGCTATTGGAACTTTTCTTGCTGGTCTGACCACTGGATTGACCTCTGGGTCGAACTTTATAGAATACACAACTGGAAGTTTGCCCAACTTGTCATCGAAAACATTAGCATACTCTGTGAAAATAGCTTTAGTAAAATTGGAACTAGGATATGTGCTTATATGATTAAATTCTTTGGGAAAAGAAAGCAAATTCATTCTCAAACTGTCTCTGGGACCCAATAATGACTGCACAGGTCTTCGGACTACGTAGAATAACAAACTGTAACAGTTCCTAGCCAAATAACATGAAAGCACTACTGAGCCTTCAGCCTGAATTTCTTCACCTCCATAAGCAACAAGTTTCACTCAACTAGCCACATTGAGTTGTTTGTTATTTCTCACCTTAGCAAATGTGTCTGCTGACATAACATTACACTTTGAGCCAGTGTCTACTTTAAGCTCAGTGAATTTACCATTGATCTGGACAGTACAAAACACTTAATTCTTTGCCAGCAAATTTACTGCATCAGCCTTTTCACCGATTACTGATACACCATCTACATAAAAAGTAGAATTGCAACTCTCTATATGATCAGTTAGCTTTTTTGTGTGACCCTTTATAATTGTGTGAGGTTTAATTGATATGCAAGACATTTGAAAATGGTTCCATTTTTTACACCTGTGGCATTGCTGTGCAAATGCTAAGCATTTTTCTCTTTTAGACTCATGATTGACACCACAATTGTGACAGTTAACAGTAAAGCTGGATTTGGGTTTTGCTGACTCACCCTTGTACTGCACTGAGCATGTCCTTTTCTTAGAACTTGCTGGAAAACTACGGGGCTTTCCAGGAAACCCACAGGGGTTGCCGGTGCCATGTGCTTAGGTCTTTTTCTGCTAGCCATGTGTTGCATGCTGTCTACATTTGCTCTGGAGCCTGCTGAAACCATGCTCTTATCACTTGCAAGCATACTTGTGTGCCTTTTTATAACTTAATGGATCTGACAAATCTTAATAGATTTGTTCAGTGTTAAATCACTGTCATGAAGCAAAATCTTTCTCACTGCAGCACTACTAATATCACGCGCAAGCCTGTCCTTTATCAACTCAACTTTTAAGTCACCAAACTGACATGTTTTAGCTTTGTTTCTCAGGTCAGTTATATAAGCTGCAAAAGTTTCCCCTGGGTTTTCATTTCTTGTGTAAAACAAATGCCTCTAATGTAATATTTGTCTGGGGGTTACACATTTCCATGAATTTGTACTTTAAACACTTGTGTCTTCCCTTGATTCAGCCTGTACAACAATATGATGGTTTTCACCTTCTTCCTCATATTCTGCTGGTGCATACATAAATGAATGCTCTCTTTCAATGGCCTCTCACCCAGCTAGGTTTAGCAAAATGAATGCCCTGGTGTGTGCATCTTTGTCAGAATAAGCTGCTTGTATAAAAATATCATAATCTTGCTCAAATATTCTCCAATTGTTTGCAATATTCTGATCAAATACAAGGCGAATGGTTTTCAAAATCCATCTGCCATATTAACACATACCAGTTAAGGCTTTTGCAAGTATGCACAAACACACAGACATATACATATGCCAAAAATCTATGCCAATATTTGTAACTGTGCCCAACAGCACAACAAGTCTCTGAATAACTGAACTTTGCGAAATAAGTCTCTTGGGCACTGTAATACTCTTGGAAGATTTATAAATCTAGGAAATCAAAAATAATGAAATCATTGTTTGTTAGTTACATTAGACCCAAACTTGAATATAGAATAACAATATGGAAACCCTATAAGAAAACAAGCATGAGTAAACTGGAAAGAGTACAATGGAAATATACCAAGGGCATCCATGGATGTGAAATTTTAAGCTACTATGAAAGACTAAAATATCTGAACTAGTACAGTGTCTCTTATAGATATCTAAAAGGAGATCTTATTCAGGTATATAGGGGGTTTAATGACAGCTACCTCTGGGAATGTTTGGGGTTAACAAAAAGTAATAGGGAATCATCAGACAATCTATGTAGGAGATTCTATAGGAATGAGAAGTGTACTTATTGGTTCTCTGACAGAGTAGCTGATGCATGGAACAGAATACCAAATTACATTAAATCAAGTACTAGTTTAGATATTTTTAAGAATAGCCTAGATACTTATTATGGGAAAAAGTGTTTTGGTATAGTGGCAAACTAGAAGGGCATTAATGCCTGTGGTTGAAATATTTGTATGTATGTATGTATATGGGGTCTATATTATAACATCGAAATCTACATAGAACGAATGTTATAGTATCGAACCCTAAACATCGAAATCCACAAACATCGAACAGTCAGAATAGTGATTTTTGTTCACAGGGAAAAAAAAAAATCGCTATTCCGAGAAACATACACACAGCACAAACACGCACAAAAAAACAGAAATCCACACACATGCACTTAAAATCCTACACCTAAACCTAAACTAAACTTTACATACACTACTAGCTATCCACTTACCTTAACCCAACCCTAACTCTAAGGTCGTCACTATTGCACACTCACCTCACCCGCGCCCTAACCCTAACTCACCTAACCCACCCCTAACCCTAACCTACACACAACCGCACACTTACCTGACCCACTCCCTAACCCTAACTCACCTAACCCGCCCCCTAACCCTAACCTACACACAATCTCACACTTACCTGAACCCGACCCGTAACACTCCAACATATTGAATGCTGAAAACAGCGAAGCCACAGCAATGGCCCACCGAATTTTTTCCCTGGGAAAGAATTCGGTGTCCTGCACCTTCACTGTTTTCAGCGTTCGACAAAACTGGTTTGATATTATAACATTCGAACTTTATAAAATTTGATGTTATAATATAGACCCATGTATATGTATGTACCACAAAAGTTACCTCTTATCAGTATAAGAAACATTTCAAAATAGCTGCACTGTGCGATAAACTGGCAGAAGAAGCTTAGAGTAAGAAACATTTCAAAGTAACTGCAATTTGCAAATATCCAGTACACAGCACACTGAAACTTCCACCAAAATGGCTATACTTTGCTAAATAACTCTTTACAGTTTAAGAAACACTCTGTAATGGTAGTACTTTGCGAATAGACACACCCAGCAGAAGAAACTTTTCGAAATGGCTGTATTTTGATTGTACTTCACAAAATAGTTGCACTTTGCACACAAATAAACTCTTCAGAATAAATGCATAGTAATAAGTATAAACTGTAAGCACTTTTACACACTTTGAGATACTTCGAAAAACTCTAGTTATCTCCTGAATACAATGTGAAATAGTAGTTATGCCAAAACACAGTACTTTGCCAAAAAAAAAATGCAGTCGCCTTGTTTTATTTATGCTTAATGTGCCCTTTTTGCCCTTATTATATTTGTTTTGATCATTTAATCTTTTCCATACCATTATACTTTTCTCATGCTGGTTTTACTCTAAACATGCCCATTTTGCTTTAAACATGCTCGTTTTGCAATTCTGAGTTAATTCCAAACCTTTTGTGTGCATTTCTGATAATCGTTTTATCAAATATCTTAATTTTAAACATCTTGTTTAATTAATAAACCTTTTGTGCCTCTCGCTTGTTTAATAATCCTGTTTGTACCCTTGTAATTCTCCGTTTTATCTTTTTTATAAAATAAATAGTTTGTGCAAGTTTTCATTACCTTTGGTTCATTTCTGGCCCTTTTTCATGCTCATTTCTCTTAGTTTACCTTCACTGTTATCTCTGCACCTCATAGCTCTGAAAAGTAATCTCTGAAATCCCGGTTTTGACACCATGTCGCTGGTCCAGTCAGGATAAACTAGACGAGTCTTTGTGGGTTCTGTTCAAGCAGCTTTATTATGTACAAAACACATCAGGATTGAGGCTTAATAAATTTAACTAAGATAAATTTATAAACAAACTAGCTATTACACTCATACATGCTCGCTCTCTGGCTGCACTTTCAAAATAGCACTGAAACTAGCACGTGCTAGCTATTTATATGCACGTGCCGACCTTGAAACACTTCTTAAAGGTACTACACACTGTTTTATGCATTCTAATTAGTAAGTGATTAATTTACAAATACTTTTGTTCAGATGGTCATGAAGTATATTGCTGTAAGCCCTGCTATTTGTCAAGAGAATGTAAAGCCAGTAGCCACTGCTACATGCAGAAAAGGAAAGGAAACCCCATGATGATGTTGTCAGCATAGAACCCTATGTTTTATTTTATTTTATATTTTTATTTTACATTTGATTACCACAACTGACAATTTGCAGGTGCTGCCTGGGTGAAATAATTTGCAAAAGAATAATAAAAAACATAACACAGAGACATTAAGTTGTACATGTCAAAAACAGAACAGAAAGTGACAGTATGTAACAAAAATGTACAGTTGCACTTAACAGATGTAGCAACAATTATAAGAGAAATGCAGATTTTAGCATTCACATGAGTATATTTCAGCTTTACATCACATTTGAAATATTACGGAGTAATGGGATTCAGGGCATGGATGGTAGGGAGTAAGGAGATATTAGTAGCTGAAAAGAGCAATGTTATAGGTTAAGTAAACTCATAGGTTTCCTCAGGAAAAAGGCACTTCTTACAGATTTTAATTATTAAACTAATGCTGGGGTCATTATACTCTGATTCAAAACATACAGCTGGTGTCCACTTTCCAGGACATGTAACTGACATAGTGAGACAGAGAGAGAGAGAGAGAGAGGGGGACATGTGTATATTACTGTGTAAATAACACCCACCCAGGTCTACACCCCTGGAAGGGCATTATTTACACAGTAACAGACACCCTGGAGGGCATTATTGTGCTTAGAGAATGGGCTGTCACTAAAATTGCTACGTTTTACTTATTCATTTGTATTACTATATTATTACATTTTATATTTTTTATGTAAAATAGTGCCTACGCCTAATGGTTCAAACTTGCTGAACTTTATGTAAATGACATTGGAGGAAGAATTTTACATCCACAATATAAGATTTTCAAAAAAAAAAAATGCCCAGATATTTACCATATCCTTTGGTCCCTTACCCATCATATTTGTGGTTTATTGCCAATGATTGGGGATTCAAGTCACTAAATAATGAAATAAATCAGAGGTTCAGACAGTATTTCCTTCAGAAAATGCATGTTAAAAGAAATCATTTTCTTCTAGCGATTCCCTAATTTTATATCAGCAATCTTTAAAATCTGTTGATATTTTTAGGCCTTTGCTCACCCTGCTCCTGTCAACCTCTAAGTTCAATAATTCTGGACACATTACAGAATAATGGAAGACAAAAGTCTAAAATTAGAGACAGATTTTAAATATTGTTCTTACAAACTTAGAAAGTTGCTAGAATAACAAGGTTTGTATTGACATGCATTTTCTAAAGGATATGAAGTCTAAAACTCAAATGTATGTCACCATTTAATGACTTCAAGTCCTATACAATTTGCCAGAAAACCACAAATTTTATAAGGCACAATCTGATAAATAGTAGGCAAAAATCTAGGCATTCTGTAAAAATCTGGACATTTGAGAGGTAAGCTCCTCCCTTTACTTTAAGCTTTATTCAGATTTCTTGAGCTAAGAGGTTGAGAGTTGCGCATGCCTCTTAACAGCTGCTGCCACTGGTCGATCACTCTCACTCTCTCACACACACACACACACACACACACACACACACACACACACACACACACACACACACACAGATACTTCCATTTTCATGCATGCAAGCACACATGCATGCATGCTCTCACACACACACAGTCAGAAGCTTAAACATACATGCAGGCACACACACTTTTCTTTCTTTTTTTAAATGTTTCTTTTACTTTTACATTCTCTAAAAAGCAAAAGCAGTGCTTAGGGAGTGTAAAATAATGGCTTGATCGATATCACTTTCACTTTCAGTCATGCATACAGACACATCATTTTTATTTTTAACTTTCTGTTTATTTGTATTTCTATGCTCGCTAAACAGCATTAGTGAGTGTAAAATAATGTCTTGATGGATCTCACTCTCACTTGCATGCACACATACAAACATATACACACACAGTTTTCTATTTTCTTTTTAATTTTACACTCGCTAAACAACAAAACCACTGATTAGCAAGTATAAAATAATAGTGTCCATTAGCTTTCTTTCAGTCCGAGCTTCACTGTACCTCAATACACTGCATGAAGTGGTGGACTTGTTTTTCAGCAGGCATTACTTGTACATGAACTCCCTACTGGAACATTCATTCTCCAATCAGGGTGCCGCTGTACGGGTCACCCATTTTATAAAGAAAATTATTGCATAGATGAGGCAGGTGGTCTGAATAATCTGAATTAGTTTAAATTACAGAATCATTTTTTTTTCTCAGGCAAACAACTAACAGACAAATGTACTAAGAAAACAATCAGCAAACAATTAAACAGGTATGTAATCTAAAAAAAATCAGCCATGCTTGTGGCTAAATTCAGGTGTGATTTTCCATGGAACAAAAGCAAGCACAGAGCTTTAAAACTGAAAATGAAGTTTATTTAAAACTCTACAAAGGATATTTTTGCAAAGCACTACTAAGTTAGTTGCTTGAATTTTCACCTTTTCCCTTTACCTCTCCCTTCAGCTACTCATTGAAGACTTTAACCAAATGCTACATTCCCCTGTCCAGTAAACTACACTATAGCAATTCCTATATGAAACCATACTCCTGCCTTGATTCTTTGAACATTCCATATCTTTTCCAAATAATCCTTTAACACAAGAACTACACACTATTAGAAACTATTAGAGACCTGATTTTTAGCTGTACTGTTAAAAAATAGGACTTGGCTGAAAACAATGTCATGTAATAGTGGTAGCACAAATAACTACAAGAACTGACAGACAGGCAGCTGCTGAAATCTGTCACTGGTGTCTCAGCAGTGTAACAGGAATACAGACGTTACTTGTGACTGAGTTAGACCAGCTGGGAAAAAAGAACTCTAAACACAACCTTACTGATCATAAGATTTACATATTAAAATGTCTGATGCCAGCCCACCTTCCTCGCTTTTGCTGACTTATCCCAAAGACTTGTGTATACATACAGAGACTCCAAGTGTGAAGGAGCTGGAAGAGATCCTGAATGAAGGTCGAGTTCCCTTTAACCCTGTCAATGAGGTGTGGCCTAACCTTTTCTTAGGAGATGTGTAAGTAGAGCAAACGAAACAGATTTTCTTTTCGTAAATACGAATGCAGTATCCCGGTGTTACAGTTTACCTGTTATAAATATCTGCTGCCTCAATCAGTTGGTAAATCAGCCAGTTCAGTACTTGTCTTTACAGGAGGAAATATGGTGTAGAACCTAAGTGTCGAGGACCTTAGTGTGGTTTACCTAAGCACCAAGAGCTTTAGTATGTTTTACCTGAACACCGAGGCCCTTAGTATGTTTTACCTGAGTGACAAGGCTTTTAGTATGTATTACCTAAACACCACAACCCTTAGTATGTTTTATCTGAGCACCGTGGACCTTAATATGTTTTACCTGAGCGCCAAGAGTTTTAGTATGTTTTACCTGAACACAGAGGCCCTTAGTATGTTTTACCTGAGTGATAAGGCCCTTAGTATGTATTACCCAAACACCACAACCCTTAGTATGTTTTACCTGAGCACCATGGACCTTAGTATGTTTTACCTCTGCACCAAGAGCTTTAGTATGTTTTACCTGAACTCCGAGGCCTGTAGTATGTTTTACCTGAGCACCAAGACCCTTAGTATGCATTAGCAAAACACCAAGACACTTAGTATTTTTTATCTGAGCACCACCAAGACCCTTAATATGTTTTACATGAGAGTCAAGGCCTTTAGTATGCTTCACCTGAACATTGAGGCCCTTAGTATGTTTTACCTGAGAGCCAAGGTCTTTAGTATGTTTTACCTGAACACTGATGGCCATAGCATGTTTTACCTGAGCACTGAGGCCCTTAGTATGTTTTTACTGCATGCTGAGGCCCTTTGTATGTTTTATCTGAGTGCTGAGGCCCTTAATAGATTAGAACTGAGTGCTGAGGCTCTTAGTATTTATTTATTTATTTATTTTACATTTGTTGACCGGGCTAGTCTAACTGGATACATGTCCATTTTCAGTAGAGGCCCGGGGAGAAAAGCTCCTACAAGTTACAAAGACAAGTATGCAATATAACAATAGACAAGTTTACAAAAAAAAATTGTTAGATACAATAAAAAATGACATGAAATAAAAACACTTAGTAACAATTTTCGTAAGGGATACTCATAAAAAAAAAGAAGTAAGACCTTTTTTTTTTTTTTTTTTTTTTTTTATCAGATGAGAGTAGAAGTTCACTATTATCAGGGAAGTATACACTATATTTGCAAGAGCAATAGGAACCAAGATTAGTTATGAAATTTTTGTATATTGGGTATAATCAGTCAGGGCTGGAGCAGGGACAAAGCCAATGATTCTTTAGATATTCTTTAAGATGCTTTTTGAATAGATGTGTGGAGGCAAGTGAAGACAATTCAGTTGGAAGTTGATTCCAGCTTTTACCTACTGTGTTGGAAAAGAGCGAGTCCCCTGCTTTGTTGTTTGGTTTGACATTAGAAACTAGAGGTTTGCTAGCTGAGCGAAGTGTAGGGAGATTTTTGAAGGGGGTGATTAGATTAGTGAGGATTGGTGTATTATTGGGTGATAGAGGATTTTTTGGGTTATCACAAGTTGCTGATAGAGTAGCTTATTATGCAGCTCAAGCCATCCCAATTGTTTGAGGTTATGACAGTGGTGAGTTCTATAGGGGGAACAGGTAGCAAATCTAGCTATGTTGTTATAACAGGTGGAAAGTTTATTCATGTTCTTTCTAGATAGATTAGTATAAATAGCAGAAGCATAGAAGAGGGTAGAGGAAAGGTGGGTCTGTGCAAGAGTAATTCTGGCTGGAGGGGTAAGAAAGGGCTTGATTCTATAGAGAGTGCCTAATTTTTTGTTGACAGTTTTTATTGTTGAATTAATGTGTTCATCGAAGCTAAGTGAGTTGTCAATTGTAACTCCCAGTAAGTGGGTAGAGGTATCAGGGACTATATTAGTGCCATTGCTAGAGGTTACTGTGAAGTTAGGGATAGATGACTTAGGAGTAGGAGAAAAGAGTAGTAGCTTTGTTTTTTTGGGGTTCAGAAGGAGGCAGTGTTGCATGAACCATTTTTCAACAGTGTTTAATACTGATTGGGTTTGGAGTTGGAGAGAGTGAATGGATTTGGCAGAACTAATTAATGTCGAGTCATCTGCATATTGGATGCAAGTGGCTTGTGGAATATTGGTATGTAGATTGTTAATAAATAATGAGAAGAGAAGAGGACCTAAAATAGAGTCTTGAGGTACACCGATTGTCCAAAGGACAGCCTGCTGTCTGTTTTCAAGATAGGATTTAAACCAAAGAAGTGATTGTGAGTCAGGTGATTGGGCTTTTAGGATTTCCATGAGTAAGTTGTGATTCACCATATCGAAGGCCTTAGAGAGGTCTAAAAATAGGGCCGAAGAGAAAGTATTGTTGTTGCGATTTTCATTAATAGAGTTGGTGAAGGATAGTAGAGCAGTAGTAGTGCTGTGGAATGGTCTAAAGCCATGTTGGCAATTGGCAAGCAGATTATTGTGCATAAGGTGGTCAAGTAGCTGTCTATGTATGCATTTCTCCATTATTTTAGCAATGGGTGAGAGTAAGGCTATAGGCCTAAAATTAGATAGCTCAGTAGATGAGCCACCTTTGTGTAGGGGGATAATGTGGGAAACTTTCCATATGGATGGGATTTTGCTTTCAGAGATAGTTCTATTTACAAGGATGGAGATGGGGTAGGCAATGGCTTTAGCTGCTATTTGTAGGTATTCTGCTGGAAGGCAAACAGCAGATGGGGTGCAGGGTTTAAGTTTTTGAAGGAATTTAGAAATGAGGGATGTAGGAACAGGTTGTAAATGAAAAGTAGGAGTTGTAGGATTAGGGGTGTTAAGAGGCAATGTGGTGCTTGGTGGTATAGAATTTGCAAGGTTTAGAATGGCTTCAGTAAAATAGTTATTGAAAGCATCTGGAATCTGGTTGGAGTTATTGTGGAATCCAGTAGGTGGAGGAGTTTTAGAGTGTCCTGGATGAAGTAGTTTGTTAATGCCATGTCTTATTATTATTATTATTTGTTAATGCCATGTCTTATTATTAAAGTATGTCTTTTTACCCCAGTACTGAGGCCCTTAGTATGTTTTACCTGAGAGCCAAGGCCTTTAGTATGTTTTACCTGAATGCTGAGGCCCTTACTATATTTTACCTGAGAGCCAAGCTTCTTAGTTATTTTACCTGAGTGACGAGACTATTTGTATATTTTAACTATAGAGATTTCTTTAATATGCTCTTCCATGTAAATCTTTCCTTAAAGTGTGTTTTTAATTTTTCTTTTTATGATCGCCTTTAACATAATTATTTATTCTATTTTATGAAGTTTAATTCCATAAATTAAGAAAAAAAATGTCTTAAGACAGGGAAGGATGAATTGGGGCTATATTAGGGTAAGGGAACCTAGACAGATATCTTTCAGATGTAGCTATGTAATCACATCTCTATCAGTATGAAAACATTGATCCTAGAGAAAAAACAATAAGAATTGTCTCTCTAGAGCAGCTGTCTCCAACCTTTTTTGCACCAAGAACCAGTTTCATGTAAGACAATTTTCCATGGACTAGCCATTGTGCGTGCATAACAATAAAACATAATAAAGTGCATAATAAATACAATTCACCATAACACAGAATTAATGGGATCCCTGAGCTTGTTTCCCCTGCACCAAGATGTTCCCATCTAGGGGTGGCTGGAGACAATGGCACCCGAAGTGTGTTCCTTATGTCCAGTCTACTCTGTAATTTCATTTTGGTTGCTGTCATTGCAGAAAACCCCCTCATCACAAAGATAGGATACTGGAAATCAGGGTTTTCAGTGTTTATTCTAGCAACTTTCTTTAGTTTCTAAGAGCAATATTTAAAATCTGTCCCTATTATTTGTGGCTGTGTCTAGTTTTATTGCATGAAAGGTTGAGAGGTATGGTTGAGAGGTACACACACCTAATGGAAACCTTTTTTTGAATCTACCAACTTTCTCAGTTTATTAGAGCAGTATTTAAAATCTGTCCCTATTATCTGTGGCTCTGTCCAGATTTATTGTGAGGGAGGCTGAGAGGTATGGTCGAGAGGTGCGCAAACCTCTTAAATGCTGCTGCTACTGCTGCCACGGATCGCTCTCACTCTCTGTCTCTCATGCACACACACACACACCCACCTACACCCACCCCCCTCCACACACACACACACACTCACACTTTTTTCCATTTCATTTATTTTTATTTTACACTCACTAAACTGCAAAATGCTGCTTAGCGAGTGTAAAATAACAGCTTGATCGATCTTGCTGTTTGCTCTCTCATACACGCATACACAGTCTTTTCTGCTTTCACACACACACACACACACACACACACACACACACACACACACACACACACACACACACACACACACACACACAAACACACACACATACATTCTGCTTTCATGCATTCACTCACATGTGCAGACAGAAACATAAACACATTGACACACATACATAACACACATTCACTTTTTTGTTTCACTCACTGCCTAAAAGTTTCTGTGTGGCCCGGTGGTTGAGCACTGCTGGTCTAGAGGATCCTTCTAAAATCTTATAAAGATGTTCACATTATATGCAACAATAAAGGGATTTAAAGTGTCCTGATTTCTAAACAATAAATGTTAAATTATCCAAGCCTATATAAGTAGGTATGACAGCAATAGGTGAACCTCAGATGTTCAGTATATACCCCCAAATGAAAGGTGAGCAAGACTTCACAGCAATAAAGCTGAGACTATGTCAACTACAACTAATTAGCTGCTCCCTAAAAAGTAAATGCTAAGCTAAATGCAGTTCTGAAAAAAGGTGGGGGGGTGTTCATGTAGGACTCCTAGAATGCTTCAGCAAAAGCCATCCAAACTGCTCATTCTAACAAACAGGACCTGAATTTTGTGTAAGAAATAAGGTTCCTCATGGGGAGTTCATGGGCCCTAATGTGCCCGTGGTTATCCTTCTGGTGTTCCCCCACCAAGACCTCCAAAGTCATGTGGTGTTTCAACCATTAATGTTCAGGCACTGGCTTGACCTTGTAGAATATGTATGCCAAAAAGCATACAGATGGTGAATATGAATGAGTGAAAAGCTGTTAGACATAATATGCCTCAGCAAAAACATTTACAGAATTGTTGAAAGTAGAAGTTCACGCGATACAAAAATAATAGCAATGGTAACTCCCCTTGTAGACACAGCTATTGTGTATTCACTATATGCATGGCATCTCACTTTGTTTAAAATAAGAACACTTTTGCATTAATGTGCATCATGTGATATACACAGAGGAATAGAAATACAAAGCATTTTCCAGCTGATTGGTTCAAAGTGAACTCTAAATGTCTATACACTGTGTACAGTAACCAGACCAGTCAAAGTCAAAAGTAACTTTATTGTCATTTAGATCTACGCAAGTGTAGATTACATGAGATTCCATGCAATCAGCTCATCATGAGACAGACAAAAAGAAATCATATAAACAGAAAGACATAATCTAAAACAACATATAATAATACTACCCCCATCTTATAAATCAACTCTACACTTAAGTATATTGCTACATGTATTCCTAGAAACACACACTTGTTAAGATATTAACAACACACACCTAGCAGCAAGGTTCAAGTAACAGTATTGCATATGAAGCATGTACCACATTATGGGTGAACAAGCACATAGCAGTAGCAGCTGAAGGAAAAAAATATTGTACCTGGATTAGTAGTATAAATTATAATGGTTGGCTGGGCTTAATAAATAATAGATAAAATAATATTGCACAGTGAATGGGAAGTCCCATCTTCCTGACCTGTCAGTGATCAGACCTAATGTTGGAATTAAGAAGTCTGATCACCTTCAGACAAAAACTGTCTTTGAATCTAGTTGTCCTAGATTGAATACTGCAATATATTTTACCTAATGACAGGCTCATAAACAGACTGTTTGCAGGATGAGTTGCATCATTTAGTATTTTAGTGGCTCTTTTTAGGCTCCTTGATGTGTAAAGATCCTGGATTGTGGGCAGACTAATGTCAGTTATCCTCTTGGCAACTCTCTCCACTCTCTGCAATGATTTCTTATCTGCGACCAATCAGCTCTCATACCATACTAAGAAACTGGATGTTAAGATGCTTTCAATTGCTGCTCTGTAGAAGGTGGAAAGTGTTTACAATGGTAGTTTTGCCTATTTGAGCCTTCTCAAAAAGTGGAGACATTGATGTGCTTTTTCACTATGTGGCAGGTGTTCCCTGACCAGGAGATATTTATTTTATTATTTATTTATTTGCATTTGTTAACTGTGAGAGTCCACTGGGTCATGGCGATCTGTTTTCAGTGGAGGCCTGGGGAGAAAAGCTCCACAAGAATTTACATTAATGATAATAGTAGTAAATAAGAGACGTTACGTAGTAGAGAAACATTAAGAATGTAACCGAAATATTAAAAAACATAGTGTGCCATAGGATTTCATGTGTAACATTCCTTGCAAAGGAAAAATTAAGAATGATAAGAAAGGCTACTTTTCTGTGAGAATAGTATACTGGAGAGTAAGAGATACTAATAGATCATTTCACCATTTTCAGTAAGATAGAGAGATATACATTTATCTTTGAGAGAGGTAGAGGATCTATGAGTTGGGGGCTGGTTAGGTAGAAGCAGGAGAGGGGCATTCCCATTTGGAGGACAGGTGTGAGAACAGATGGGTCTTGAAGTTGTTGTGGTTAGATATGTTGCATAGTGCAGTGGGGAGAGAGTTCCATAGTTTAGCTATGGTGCAGGCTAGCAGTAGTTGGCCAGGGGGATGAGAAGGTATGTATACTTGGAGATTTTGGTTCTTGGATCTTAGGGAGCGGGAGGGTGTGTAGTGTATTAGGGATGTAGATAGGGAAGGGCAGTCAGCTGGTTTGAAGATCAGCTTGTGTGCAGTGGTAAGTTGCAGATATCTGAGGTAGCTGGGCAGTTCTAACCATGTGAAGGTGTGTTGAAGATCAGCTTGTGTGCGGTGGTAAGTTGCAGATATCTGAGGTAGCTGGGCAGTTCTAACCATTCGAGGGTGTGTTGAAGATCAGCTTGGTAAGTTGCAGATATCTGAGGTAGCTGGGCAGTTCTAACCATTCGAGGGGGTGTTGAAGATCAGCTTGTGTGCAGTGGTAAGTTGCAGATATCTGAGGTAGCTGGGCAGTTCTAACCATTTGTGGGTGTGTTGAAGTTCAGCTTGTGTGCGGTGGTAGGTTGCAGATATCTGAGGTAGTTGGGCAGTTCTAACCAAATGAGGGTGTGTAGGGAGTGGCAATGATTAGATGAATTTCTGGTGTTGGTGGCAAATTTACAAATTTTATGGTAGCAGAATTCAAGTTTGAAACATAGGCCTAGTTGGAGATTGGTGAATAAGGGAGTGCCGTACATAAGAGAGGAGAGGAAGAAGGTAGATGCAAGTGTTTGCGGGAGGTAGGATTGAGATAATGTTTGTGTCTGTAGAGGAGACCAATTTTTTGATGGGTTTTCTTAATAGTTGAGTGTATGTGTGAGTCAAAGTTTAGGTTTTCATCAATGATGATGCCTAGCAGTTTGGTACTGGGAACTATTTCAAGAGGGGTGTTATTTTGGCTTATAATGGAGAAAAGGATTCTGTCAAGAGTGGAGTTTCTAGTGGGTGTAAAAATCATTAGTTTTGTTTTGCTGGTATTAAGGGCAAGGTAATTTGATTGCATCCAGGATTCTGTTTTGGAAAAGGCAAGTTGGGTTTTTAGGAGTAGTTCAGAGGGGGAAGAGGCAGAGCAGATGATGGTGGAGTCATCTGCATACTGGATAACAGAGGCTTCGGGAATGGAGAGGTGGAAGTTATTGATAAATATATTAAAAAGAGTAGATGGCCAAGTACTGAGCCTTGAGGAACACCCGTGAGTGTAGGTAGGAAAGATGAGGTAGATTCTTTCCACTGGACTGCTTGTTGGCAGTTTGATAGGTAGCTGGTGAATCAGGTTAAGGTGGAGGGAGAAAGGTGTAAGAATTAGATGTGGGAGAGGAGTATGGAGTAGGAGATGGTGTAGAATGCCTTAGATAGATCTAAAAACAGTGATGATACATATTAGCCCTTGTCACGTGCTAGGTCGATGGTTTCAAGAAAGGAAAGGAGGGAATTCATGGTACTATGGCCAGGGCAAAAACCATGTTGGGTATGGGAGAAGAGGTTGCTCTGAGTTAGGTAATGTATTATTTGTAAATGGACAGTTTTCTCTAGTATTTTTGAGAGGGGGAAAGTATGGCTATGGATCTAAAATTGGTTATGTCTGTGTTTTTATCACCTTTGTGTAGAGGGATGATGTATGTGTGGTGCCAGATGGTTGGGACGTATGACTCTTGTATTGATCTATTTATAAGAATAGATATGGGGTAGGCTATGGGTTCAGTGGAGAGTTTTAGGTAGGTGGGTGGTAGATTGTCTGGTGCATTGTGACAGGGTTTTAGCTTGAGGAGAAGCCTTTTTATTGTGTTTGTGGGGATGGGTTTTAGGCAGAAAAGTGAGGTAGGAGGAGGTTGGTTGGTTGGGTCAGGAGGGCTAGAGACAGGGTCAGGGAAAGAGGAGGATAGTTTTGCTATGCAGTCTATAAAGAATGAGTTTAACTTGGTGGCAGTTTCGAGGCTGTTAAGGGTGGGATCTGGGCAAGGGTTGCTATTATTACCAGGGTGAAGAATGGAGGAAATGTAGTTCCAAAAATTGTTTGGATTGGATGAGTGCATGGTTTGGAGTTTGTTGTAGTAGGTTTTGTGATTTTTAGTTATTAGCTTTTTGGCTAGGTTTCACAGTTGTTTAAATTCTAGGAAGGAGGTGGTGTTGTTTTGTTTTTGGTATCGTTTGCATTTTTGGTCACGCTGATGCATGATGTGTTTAGTTTCATAGTATAGCCAGGGGCAGGGATTGGTTCTGATACATTTGGATCTGAGGGGTGCTAGTTGATTTAAAACAGTAAGGAAGTTTTTATTAAAATAAAATACTGCACAGTCTAGTGGGAGAGTTTTTACGGGTGACCAGCTAGTGTGTTTCAGGCATTCTGAGAATATTTCAGGGTTGAAGAAGGCTAGGTTGCAGGTTTGGGTATATTGGTGATGTTTTTGTAGGGGGGAGGATATATGGTCCATGAAAGCAGGTATGTGGTCACTAAGAGGATCAGGTAGTATACCTGCATTTGAGGCCATGTGGGGGTGGGTAGATAGTATCCAATCTATGATGGCGCCAGAAGTTCCCTCTCTGTTAAGCCTGGTTGGAAGGTTGATAAGTTGGATGAAGTTGTATAGATTAATTGAAATGGATGGGGTGTCAGTGTTTAGAGGCCCAGTTAATGTTCATATCACCAATGATATAGGTTTCTATTTTGATATTGGAGCTAAACCAAGATAAGATGTCTTCTAGAGTTTTGATGTTTTCGCCTAGGGGGTATAAATGGAGCAGATGCATATAGATTTGAAATTTTTAGGTTTTAAGTAGCCTATTATCATTTTGGCATTGGAAAAGGTAGAGATGGGGTTGGTATATAGAGTTAGTATATGGGTGGAGGGATAGATGATAGCCACTCCACCTCCTTTTTTCTGGGTTCTGTTATTGCAAAGAATCTGGTAGTCTGGTGGGAGTATTTTGCTGTCTGAGATGGAGGATTTAAGCCATGTCTCAAAGATGGCGGTTATGTCGGGTTTGTTGTGAGTGAGCCAAGCATGGAGGTTGGGAATTTTATTTTTGATGCTTTGTGCATCAGAGATCATCAGAGATATGAACTCCAAGGTATTTGGTACTGCATAACCTTTCCACCATCCCACCATTGCTCAGGAGTGGTGTATGGGGTGTTTGGCTCTTCCTGCAGTCTACTATGATCTCTTTTGTTTTACTTACATTCAGGTCAAGGTTGTTTCTTGCACATCAGGCAATCAGTGTGTTATCCTCTTTTCTGTCTGCACTTTTGTCCTCTCTCCTGATGAGACTTATGACTGTGGTGCCATCAGCAAACATTTGTATTATTTGTATTGAACTTTGCTGTGTAGTCATGGGTTAGGGTAATAAACTATAGGGGGCAGAGAATACAACCCTGAGGAACACCTGTGTTGAATGTTATGCTCATAGAGGTCTTCTTGCCCACAAAAACCTTCTGTGGCCTGTTAATCAAAAAGTCCAAGATCCAATTCCAGAAGTGTTTGCTAATGCCCAGATGTACTAGCTTATTGATCAATTGCATGAGCTAAAGTTGATGAATAGCATTCTCACATAGATGTCCTTGCTCTCCAGATGCTGAAGAGCAAGATGCAATGTGACCACTACTGCATCAACCATGGATCTGATTTTTCTTTAGGCAAACTTCAGTGGATCAAAAGTTGATGATAGTTCCGCAGACAGGAGTTTCTTAACTAGCATCTCAAAATATTTCATAACTGTGGGTGTTAGTGCAACAGGTCTGAAGTCATTCAAGCTGGAGGGTAAGGCTTTTTTGGGCACATGGATGATATTTGTTACTTTGCAACATGAAGGGACCTTTGCTAGGCCAAGTGAGGTGTTAAGTATATCTGTGAGTACTGTACATAGTTGGTCTGCACAGCTCTTTAACACCATACCCAAGATATTATCTGGACTGGCCACCTTTCTGGGGCTGACTTTCTGTAGCACCCTTTTTACTTCCATTGGGCTAAGGCTGAGTACTGCATCATACTGCTCTGTGTGTAATCTTTGCACAGTTGTGGTGTTCCTCTCCTCAAATCTTCCAAAAAAGGTATTCAGCCTGTCTAGGAAGTCAGTGTTATCATCACATTGTGCAGCTTTCATTTTAAAGTCCGTAATTTGTTGTATACCCTGACACAACCATCTTCTATCCCTCATGTCCTCAAAGTGGTATACTACCTTCCTCCCATATTCCCTCTTAGCCTCCTTTAATGCCTTTCTTCAGGTTTGCCCTTGCCATATTTAAGCCATCCTTGTCATTTGGCCTGAATGCTGAATTTTGTGCCTTCAGAAGATCATAGACCTTACTTGTAAGTCATGGGTTTTGGTTAGCTCTTGTGATGATGCCTCTGATCTCTGTGACATCATCAGTGCATTTTATGATGTAAGCCATCACTGCTTCAGTATATTCATCTAGGTTGATGTGCTGGTTTGTTGTGGCTGCCTCCTTGAAAATGCTCCATTTAGTACACTCAGATCAATCCTAGTGAGCTGACAATGCTTCCTCAGGCCAAATCCTGATCTGTTTCATTGTGGATTTCTCCCTGACCAGAGCAGGTTTATAAGCAGGCACCAGCATGATAGAAAGATGATACAAGTCGCTGAGTTGTGGATGCCACACTGCTTTGTAGGCTTGCTTTATATTGGTGTACACTTAATCCAAGTTACTCCTACCCCTTGTTGGAAAGTTTCCATGCTGGTAGTAATGGGGGACTACTGACAGCTATCACATGAGCAAACTCAGGCTGTTTATTCTGCATGCCACAGGTAGACTGGGAGAATTTTGTGAGTGCCTCATTTGTGTTGGCAGCAGGTGGGATATACACCACTGTTATGCAGATTCCATTTTGCTCTCTAGGAATGTATAAAGATCTAAATTTTATAGACAGAAACTCCAGATTCTCAGAGCAGTGAGACATAATGACCACACAGTTACTGCACCATCTGTTATTAACATAAATGCAGATTCCTCCTCTTTAGCCTTTCCACACAGTGCTTGGCTTCTGTCTGCACAATACACTGTGAAACTCTCTAAATTAACTGCATTGTCACTGATATTGCTCATGTCTCAGTAATCATAATTAAACAAATGTCTCTCACCTTGTTCTTTGAAGAGAGTTCCATCCTTAAGTAGTCCATCTTATTGTTGAGCGAACACACATTTGCAAGCAGTATTGAGGGCAGTGCAGGCCTGTGATGGTTTGCCTTTAGGTTAGCAGCAGTTCCAGCCCTACATCCTCTTTTTCTTGTTCTTTCACATCTCTTCCTTTTCTTACTTATCCAAGCTGTTCCAGCACCTACCATCTCATGTTTCAGGCACTTAGCAGCATGCAGGGTTAAGATCCTTAACTCGTAGTGATCTGAGACTGTAGTAGGCCCCACAGACTCTGTAGACAATAGAACAGCAGTCAAGCAGCAAGGCAATGAAATATGCTTGATCCCCAGCAATTTCTGTCTACTGCAAACTCCTGTAACTTATGTATTTTCATTTAAGAGCCCAGAACCAGGTTTTCTTGTATTTTTGAGTGGAAAAGGATAAAAATTAAGCACTTTTCCCCAATGAGGTGATGCGGCCGCTGCCTCACAAGGCATTGCCATTTTTCCCTACTGTGAATATTTGCTTAGATTAGATCAAAGAGAAACTTGAGTACTATCTGTTATAGCAGCTTGTACAGCTGGGTAGAAAATGTCACAATAATAATAATTAAGAATCATAGGAGATAGAAGTTAACTGCCAAATTATGTTTGATTACAATACTTAGACTACAGCAGAGACAAGTAATTACAGTACAATGCATCAAAATATCATGGCAAAAATTAGGAGATGTAGCACCCAGCAGGATAAAAGCGCTCTCATCAAACTAAACAAACAACTGAGAAGACAAAGTCTACCAAAGCCAAATATCAGGTAAATTTGGCCTCCCAGGCCAAGGACAATCACAAGGCATTTTTTAGCTATGTCCACAACCTCAAAGGCAATACACAGTTGTGTGCAGAACTCGTTGTAAATGGAGATACCTATACTAGCTAGAAGACAGAGCAAACCTACTGGCTGACAAATTCAGCTCCAACTTTACCCCTCTCTCCTCCTCAACCTTCCCTCAGGAAATACCAAGTAGAGCAACCCCCTGCTATGACTAGGGAACAGGTCCTTAATGCTCTCTCTAAGCCCAAGAACACTGCATCAATGGGCTCATACAGTATCACAGGATGCCTTCTAAATAGTATGAAACATGATCTAAAAATTCACTGGACACCAAACCAAGGATCCACAACGATAACCAAACACACGAAAATCCACCACAGCAATACAAGGAAGCAGCTACACCAAAGACGAAGCGAAATCCTTTATTTCAGCAAGGTACAGACTAAGCGCTTTCACCAGTAAACTGGTATCCTCAGAGTCTGTTAAAACACTCTTGCTTCCATGTTTAAATACAAAACCAACATACCCAATCATCCAATTAATGACTCAATTAAACAATCAAAACCTAATCTATCAAATGTTAAAGTTAAATAACCTCTCACTCAAAATATATATCTATGTAAAATAAAAAATGTAAAAAATGTAATATATATATATGTGACAGCAGCCTGAAATTGTAATAAATAACACACATAACCTACAAATATAAATTTGAACAAATACATAATTAATAATAACGTTTCATGTTACTTCTAAATGAATAAATCTCTATACCATTTAGTACAATTTATCCATAATACATATCCTACACATTGGTTATATAATTGTATAACTCTAATGGAATGTTTGTACAAGTACATCACAAGTGTTCCATTTTATATATAACTAAGTGTTTACTTTAATAAAAAAACAAAATGAAAAAAATGAAAAATAAAAACTTTTGTAAATTTTTGTTTTACTAAAAACAGAGAACATAAAAACAAAAACCTATCTTGTTAGCAATAACTAGTAAATTTGAGCCTAGTAATTGCTTTTATATTACACTAGCTTTCCATTTAAGATGGGGTTTTAAAGAAATATGGTCATTCAGACCAGGGAATCTGGTGGCATTTAGTCTTAATTGCCACTCTGATTCCAAAACCGCCACTCTATTATTCATATCACCAGGTGATAGGGGCATAACCCTATCGATGATAAAAAACAAAAATTTCTTGAAATTAACACATGACCTACTGTGCAAGTATAGGGCGTTGTGTTCGTCTTTGTTCTTAATGCTTCTGACGTGCTCACAAATTCTTTCACGTAGTTTACGTGTGGTCATGCCGATATAGTAAGCATCGCATGACACACAAGATGCTAAATACACACACCACCTAGTGTTACAGTTGCATAAGCCAGGACATGCCAAGGTTCTTGGAAAACCCCCCACACATACATAACCACCTTCCGCTATAAATCTACACGCTGTACAGTTCCCACATTTACTCATCCTAGATTTAGTATAGCCCTTATTCTCCCTTTCCAAGATGTTTTTAATGTTCCTTCCCCTACTGAAGACAATTTTCGGGTTGCCACCCAGGGCTTGCCTAGTTTGCTCGTTGAAACAATGGTTCCAATTAATCCTTACACTTTCGCACAGTTCTTTGGCCATATCATTAAATTTTAACACAAATGTAAGACTGTCTCCTTCCCTTTCAGTGAGACCCCTCTTTTCAACTTGTCTTATTGCCAATGTACCCCCACTATTAAGTATGGGTGTGTACATTGTCCTTCTTTTCCTATATATTTCCTTCTTCGTTTTCAACAATAATTTCAAGGGGTATCCCCTTTCAAGAAATAATCCAATTAGGACATACATCTCCTTCTTAAACATTTTGTCAGTGCTCACCAATCTAGAAAGTCTCACCATTTGCCCTTTAATTACTCCCTTTCTTTGGTGAAACGGGTGGCAACTAGAAAAATGTAGCATGGAGTTAGAGAAACTGGGTTTTCTATAAATGTTACTCACTAGTTTTCCTTCCTGTTTAAAAATGTTGATGTCCAGGAAGTTAATTGATGTCACATTCCAAGTGTGTGTAAATCTAAAAAACTCTGTGGCCTGATTTATGTGTGCCGTAAATTTGATTATTTCATCCTCAGTGCCTTTCCAAAGAATAAGGATGTCCCAAGAACCTGCTATATAGCATAATGTGTTCATTAAATGCAGATGATAAAATGTGCCTCCTTTCCCATGCCAGCAATACTAAGTTGGCAAAAACGGGGGCACACCGTGCCCCCATTGCCACGCCATTGATCTGCTGATAGGTCTCCCCTTCAAAACATAGGTAATTACTGGTCAAGATGAATCTCATGGAGTCCAAAACCATATTAAGCTTCCCTAGTTCAAAACATTTGCTGTTTCTCAAACTTTCTTCGAATAATTCAATCCCTTCCTCATGAGGGATAGTAGAAAAGAGGTTGACTACGTCAATGGTTAAAAAACCATACGTCTCAACATCAATTTCATTTACTGTTTTGATCCTCTCAAGGCAGTGCCACGAATCTTTAATAATATGTGGTGTTTCCATCACCACTTCCTTACATACCTGATCTACAAAAACTGCCATAGATTCTGTCTTGGACCCCTTAGCTGATACAATGGGTCTGAATTCAAGTTGTTCAAGTCCCTTGTGTGTCTTAGGGATTCCAAATAAAACAGGCATCTTAGGAAATTTAACGTTCAAAAAATCAAAGTCATCCTCATTTATAACACCTTGATATAATGCATCCAGTAAAAATAAATCTATTTTACTGTATGTCCTATTTACCTCGTTTCTTGATACCCTACTTTATGTCTCTCCATCATTTAACATCCTCATCATGATTCCGTTATAATCCATCTTAGCCATAATGACCATTCCACCCCCTTTATCGGGGCGCATACACCTATATTCATTGGTATCCGTGATGTCATGGATAACCTTCCTCTCCTCAACAGTCAAGTTGTCTTTTAAATGATTTTGCTGTGCACATAATCTACGGAAATCACGCTCCACCATTTGCTCAAAAATATTTATGTCACTGTTTAAAGGGGGCATGAAGGTACTTTTTCTCTTCAAACAAGTAACTCCTACTACATTATTTGCCCTAACTGAAGGCCCCCCCATACTTGAAAAGTATAAATGCAAATTTAATTTCCTAGTGTAATATTTCAAGTTAATAAGCAATTGTGTTATGTCTATTTTATAAGTAGGAACAAAACTAATCCCTTTACTAAAAATTTCAAAATGTACTTTGTCAATCACCATTTCTGTGTAGTTATAAATTACAAAACCTCCACTTTTGAGTACCTCACACTTCATTTGTGGCTCCTTGACTTCTTCTCTGATATCCATTTGTTTGTCTATAAGTCCTAGACTATTTTCAGTATCATCCCAAACTGTATTAATCATGTTTGGACTGAGTATTGCTGGCATGGGAAAGGAGGCACATTTTATCATCTGCATTTAATGAACACATTATGCTATATAGCAGGTTCTTGGACGACATCCTTATTCTTTGGAAAGGCACTGAGGATGAAATAATCAAATTTATGGCACACATAAATCAGGCCACAGAGTTTTTTAGATTTACACACACTTGGAATGTGACATCAATTAACTTCCTGGACATCAACATTTTTAAACAGGAAGGAAAACTAGTGAGTAACATTTATAGAAAACCCAGTTTCTCTAACTCCATGCTACATTTTTCTAGTTGCCACCCGTTTCACCAAAGAAAGGGAGTAATTAAAGGGCAAATGGTGAGACTTTCTAGATTGGTGAGCACTGACAAAATGTTTAAGAAGGAGATGTATGTCCTAATTGGATTATTTCTTGAAACGCGATACCCCTTGAAATTATTGTTGAAAACGAAGAAGGAAATATATAGGAAAAGAAGGACAATGTACACACCCATACTTAATAGTGGGGGTACATTGGCAATAAGACAAGTTGAAAAGAGGGGTCTCACTGAAAGGGAAGGAGACAGTCTTACATTTGTGTTAAAATTTAATGATATGGCCAAAGAACTGTGTGAAAGTGTAAGGATTAATTGGAACCATTGTTTCAACGAGCAAACTAGGCAAGCCCTGGGTGGCAACCCGAAAATTGTCTTCAGTAGGGGAAGGAACATTAAAAACATCTTGGAAAGGGAGAATAAGGGCTATACTAAATCTAGGATGAGTAAATGTGGGAACTGTACAGCGTGTAGATTTATAGCAGAAGGTGGTTATGTATGTGTGGGGGGTTTTCCAAGAACCTTGGCATGTCCTGGCTTATGCAACTGTAACACTAGGTGGTGTGTGTATTTAGCATCTTGTGTGTCATGCGATGCTTACTATATCGGCATGACCACACGTAAACTACGTGAAAGAATTTGTGAGCACGTCAGAAGCATTAAGAACAAAGACGAACACAACGCCCTATACTTGCACAGTAGGTCATGTGTTAATTTCAAGAAATTTTTGTTTTTTATCATCGATAGGGTTATGCCCCTATCACCTGGTGATATGAATAATAGAGTGGCGGTTTTGGAATCAGAGTGGCAATTAAGACTAAATGCCACCAGATTCCCTGGTCTGAATGACCATATTTCTTTAAAACCCCATCTTAAATGGAAAGCTAGTGTAATATAAAAGCAATTACTAGGCTCAAATTTACTAGTTATTGCTAACAAGATAGGTTTTTGTTTTTATGTTCTCTGTTTTAGTAAAACAAAATTTACAAAAGTTTTTATTTTTCATTTTTTTCATTTTGTTTTTTTATTAAAGTAAACACTTAGTTATATATAAAATGGAACACTTGTGATGTACTTGTACAAACATTCCATTAGAGTTATACAATTATATAACCAATGTGTAGGATATGTATTATGGATAAATTGTACTAAATGGTATAGAGATTTATTCATTTAGAAGTAACATGAAACGTTATTATTAATTATGTATTTGTTCAAATTTATATTTGTAGGTTATGTGTGTTATTTATTACAATTTCAGGCTGCTGTCACATATATATATATATTACATTTTTTACATTTTTTATTTTACATAGATATATATTTTGAGTGACAGGTTATTTAACTTTAACATTTGATAGATTAGGTTTTGATTGTTTAATTGAGTCATTAATTGGATGATTGGGTATGTTGGTTTTGTATTTAAACATGGAAGCAAGAGTGTTTTAACAGACTCTGAGGATACCAGTTTACTGGTGAAAGCGCTTAGTCTGTACCTTGCTGAAATAAAGGATTTTGCTTCGTCTTTGGTGTAGCTGCTTCCTTGTATTGCTGTGGTGGATTTTCGTGTGTTTGATGAAACATGATCTATCAGGTCATCTAGAATTGCTATTTAACTGTAGCCTCCAAACAGGCTTCATGTCTCATGAATGGAGAACAGCAACAGTCATCCCTCTGCACAAAGGTGAGCCATCTACAGACCATGGAAACTACAGACCCATAAGTCTTGCTAGTCTTATTTGCAAAGCCATGGATAGTATTATCATGGAAATGATCGATAATGATATAGAAAACCTCCAGGCACTGGACTCAACCTAACTTGGTTTCATCAAGGGCATGTCATGCCTACTCAGCCTGGTGGACTTCTTTGAGAAGGTCACCAAAGCAATGGATGAGGGCAAAATGGTTCACACTGCCTACATTTACCTGGCCAAGTCATTTGACACAATACTCCACTCAGGCATTGTTGCCAAACTCAAGAGGTTAGGTACAAACACATATGTCATCCAGTGGATAGCAACTGGTTCACAGATATGACTCAGGAAATTAGAATTGGGAAGAAGAACTCTACAAAGAGCCAGTCCCACGTAGAGTCCCTCAGGGACTGGTCCTTGGACTGCTCCTTTTGGCATTTACTTCTCTGAAGTCAAGGCCAATGTCAATGGTCTCTGGCTGACTAAATTTGCAGATGATTGCAAATTAGGAGCTGTCATTGAATTCCACACTGACACAAATGATCTACAGGAAGGACTGATGCAGACAAACAACTGGTGTCAGAGCCATGGACTAAAACTAAATGCCAATAAATGCATAATAGTATCCTTCAGGATGTCATCCTCCCCTGGTAACTATCATATTGACAACCCACCCCTTAGAGTTGACCCAGTAGTCAGGGACTTAGGGGGCAGTAATTTAGCCTTTGACCATCATGTGTCTACAGTAGTGAGGAAATCATTTTATGTTGTGCAACTTAAACAAAGGTATGGCATCTAGGTCCAAGGAAGTTATTATTCCACTGTATTTAGCATTTATCCGACCTGTCATTGAGTACAATGCTCCCTTTAGTATGTACCTAACTGGGCATATCCAACAATTGGAATGTCCACAGAGATTTGTCACTAAAAGAATACAGGGCATAAGTAACATGTCCTATGAAAACTGTCACAAGGCCCTATCCCTGTATTCTGTCTCCTATAGGCTGTTGAGGGGAGATCTATGCCTGGCATACAGGCCCCACTCTGATGGACCTCCTACATATCCACAAAACAAACAGCACCAGAATTTCCTATTCTAAAGACTTAAACCTTGCCTGTGATATAAATAGGATTTGCTGGAGAGACAGGTATGTATCCCAGAGACTACCCCATCTCTCATTCATGAGAAGCAGAATTCCTCCCTAACCCAATTCAAGTATAACTTGGACAATTGGATGGGGAACAGGAAATTTATCCCCTGGTTTGCCACCTATGTCTCTAAGGGACACAGGCAACATGTAAATGGTTCATCTCCCAGGTAAGTGTTTCACCTACCAAGCCCCTGTCTACACTTATCAAGGGTACCAGAGCTTGTCAGAGATTTGGGATGCATGATTAGGCTTAAAAGGGCTCCTGTGGTTGTTAGCCTAGTAAACACCTACAAACCTATAAAGTACAAGACAAGAGAAGCAGTTTAGAGTTAAGACATATACTTATTAACAACTGTGTAGACAAAAGTTCGTTAGCCTGCAGAGCTGTGTTCCTCATTTTAGAAGTGATTCTGCAGTCTTCAAAGTGTACTTTTTTAATTATGGGCCAGATTTACAAAAGCTTGCACGGAGTGCAAGAAGAGTGTAGGAGCTCACGGTGGCAATATGTCTGCCGTGCGATCCAGGTACAACCGGCAGGGGCATGCACGAGAGCTGCTAAAGCTACTCTTGCACGGACAGCATCATGGTATGCAAATTACCTCATTTGCTGGTGAAAGCCATACAAATGAGGTAAATTTGCAATCCAGGAAACACTAACCTGTCCGTGGAAGATTAGTGTTAGCTGCAGAAATGTACTCCGTTGGTAACGGAGTACCGTTCTGCAAATAGCTAAACGGAGCTATGACAGCTCCAAAGAAAGGATGCATACAGTTGAGGAAGCATGCCAATGGCCAAATATAAGGCCACTGGCATTTATAAAAGTTTAAAAATATAACAATTTAACTTTTTTTTCCCCCGATCTCCGATGTTTAAGCATAGCGCAGCACTGCGCAAAAGTGCGGCGCTTATAAAAATAAGAAAATAATTAAAAAAAAAGCCAAAAATAGGCATTTTCACTAAAAAGCTTATTCTGCCATGCAGGTGAATGGCAGGCTGAAGACAACATGGCCACTGAGTAGTGGTTGCTAAGGGGGAAGCTCAGTGTGAGAGATGTAACCATGCATTAGTAGGCAAGCCTATGCAAATGAGGATAAGGATAGTGAATCCCAATTTTCCCCAGCATGTGAGCCATGTCCCACGAGTGTAAGAGTAGGAGTAGGTGAGTAGTAGAGTAGAATATAGGTGACATCATGTGGGTGTATGTCAGACAGGCTGTAAGCTAATTGGAGCACAGTGGCTTATGTTTGCTTTGAGTTGCTCAGAATTGCAAGAGGCGTGCCTACAGTTGTCCTATTTGAAAGCCTCAAACCAAAGGTGCACAATGTTAAAAGACAGGAAACTCCTTGCAAACATACACACAGCGTGTGCGCACATTTGCGCTTGTTTGCGCGGCGCTTCCTCCCGGGCGGAAACAGAAAGGCAAAAGGAAGGAAAAGAAGTAGTAGGAAGTAACCAAGGAGAACTAGCAGAGCTGCCAGGTGAAATATATCAGAATCAGCCAATTACACAAGCAGCAGACTAGCCCAGCCCAGCCCAGCACTTTAAACTCTGCAAACAGCATTCCCCCATGTTTTTTCCCAAGAACTCTGCAACACAGCAGTATGCAAAGAGGGAAAGCTTAAAAAGCTTAAGTCAGACAAAATGTTAGGGGCTGCTCTTGCTATCATAAACCAACATGTGCAAGGTGCTGAGGGTGGTGATGTTGTGAATGCTGCTGAGCAACCCACACTGAGGAGATGGAGAAGAGTGTACAGACCCAGGGTAACCTACCAGGGGCTACATGAGCTGGAGATAGTGGAGTGCTATAGGGTGGGCAGAGACCTCCTACAGCAAATTGTTGAGCTGTGCCGGCCACGCCTCACACACAGAACCAACAGAGGGGAACCTATCCCAGTGGATACCAGGGTAAGTGTTGGCATAAGAATACTAGCTACAGGTACCTTCCAAAGACCAACTGGTGATATGATGGGGATTTCACAGGCATCAGCATTCAGGGTACTCCACCAGTTCCTGGATGCCGTGTCAGCACATGTCGGTGACCACTTATATTTCCCATGTGGCATCGTCTTTTCCACTAAATAGCAGAATACCCTGAGGTAGTGGGTGCAATAGACTGCACGCAGATACGCATCAAAGCACCACCTGGTGAGTGGGGTAGGATCTACATCAACCACAAGGGCTTCCCCTCCATCAACTGCCAGGTAATGTGAGATGCCCAGGGCATAATAATGAATGTGTGTGCTGGCTGCCCTGGAAGCTATCACAATTCCCACATCTAACATCTGACACAGCTATACCAGAGATTTGCCAATGGGGACATCCCTGATGGTCACCTAGTGGGGGATGCTGGATACACACTGGAGCCGTGGCTGATGACACCCATCAGAAATGCACACACACCTGAACAAGAACTCAATAACAAGGCACACGCACAAACAAGAAACATAGTTGAGCATGTGTTTGGGATGCTCAAGTCATGGTTCCAGTGCCTGGACACATCTGGTGGAGCCTTGCAGTACTCACCAACTATATGTACCCAAATTGTTATGGTATGTGCCATGCTACAAAAATATGATCCTGCAGAAACAGCTGCAGCAGGAACAGCATGGGGCAGGGACAAACAGCCCACCACCATTGCCAAGGCCTGCACAGGCACAGAGTGACTCAGAGGAGGAACAACCTGAGTTGGCACAGCGTGACTCGGAGGAGGAACAACCTGAGCCTGCCCTAGTAGGCAGAAGGAGGCGTGACCAGAATGCCCTGGCCTTGGCAAAGAGGCAACGCATAGCACATACACTGACTCAGTAGGAACCCTGGAAATGACACCTCTCTCTGACTCGCACATACAGTAAAAGGGATGCCTAACTTGACACTACCTGTTTTCAAACATGTATAGGGAGTGTACTATGTGCATCCAACATAGGCAGCCCTGCAGCACCACCTGAGACATGAGTGCCCTATTGTAAGCAATATAAAGCACTGCTAAGCACATTTTACCAGTATTGTGCATATTTAAATACAATTGGGCGTAGCTGCGCACTGCGCTAACCAGCGCAACATCGGGCAAAGTTGGGCAACATTGGACAAAGTTGAGCAAAGTCGGGTAAACACACTCACACCTGCTTTACTGTTCCTTAACCAGTCAGGTCTGCCCAGCTGGAAAATAAAAAGCAGTGACAGGGCTCGAACTCAGAATACTGTGCACTATAGTCACAGTACTGAACCACTAAGCCATGACAGTATTTCACTGGCACAGACACAACTTAAGTCACTCACACATATCAGTTAGGGGGTCACATACCTAACAGTCACAGCCAGCAGGACAATTGTAGACAAACGCAAACACAAACAAATGCTGTATCATGGCCTCTGAAGAGGCATATGAGTAACCTCCCCACAGGCCTATGCAGACAAATAACAGCAGGCCAGGCAGTGTGATGTGGGTTAGGTAGGCTATGAAGTCACAAACTAATATGCGTGTAATTGGAAGCTAAGGTCTGTAGTGCAGTGGTATGCCTCAAGCCAGTATGATAGGCAACAGTACAAACTGAAATGGAGTACCTGACATAGCAGTGCAGGCCTAGCAAATGGTATAAGTGTCAGGTGTACCCCTCATCCTATGTACACCCACAGTAACAATCATTTGTGCCCCCCAGGTAGAAATGTACAAATACTAGCTGTCCCCCCTGTATGTAGAAATGTTGATAAGTCTATGCAAATTGACTCATGAAAGCCCTGCAGGCACAGTGTGCTTCCTGTCGATGTACAACACAAAGGTGAGCCCTGAAGTAAAAACCAACTTGATTTTTCACACACATATAGTATATATGCCCATAGTGGGCATGCTCACACACTTAAACAAATTTTGCAAATTTCAGTCAACAACATACTGAAAGGTCATATTAGGCATGCTCACACACTTAAACAAACAAAGCAAATGTCAGCCCAACAACATACTGAAAGGTCATACTGGGCATGCTCACACACTTAGGCCATGTCTGAGTACAGCAGTGGGCCACACATATCCGGCAGTTGCTGTTCTTACTCCAGACACTTGTCACTATTCACCAATCCTGCCTTGCGCACACAGTGATATGAAAACAGACCCATATAATATATTAGACCCCTGTCATAATCAAACTATGTAATACAAGTACTTAAGTTGTTCAAAGAAAGTGAAAATCCAAAGAAGATCAATAAATATCCGATCAGTATCATCAAGAAACAATGAACACTCCTAACATTATCCAAGCCATGTTCTGGCAAAAATATTGCCAAAGAGTCCATAGAGAACCATGAAGCTTTCTTTAGCTATGTCATAAATATTAATGTAAACTCATATATGTTCTGAGTCAGTACAAAGTGCAAATGAATACATGTACATGACTGACACTGCCAACATCTTGTCAGACAGGTTCATACATATTTACCCCCCTCTCACTGACAAAAGGGCCCATTACCATACCTAGAGATTGTGTAAGGCCAGAAATCACATATACAATGGTTGAACAGCTCTATCCAAACCTAAAAACACGGTGTCTATGGGATGACATGAACTCCAAAACAAACAGACCCTGCACCGGAACAGTCTGTTGAGACTCACCCTCTGTACAGGATATGAAACTGTTGAATGGGTTACAGCAATGTTGGGCACACTCCACAAGTGTTGGTGCACAACAAACCATGGGAACTATTGTCTTATAGGCCTAATAAGCCTGATCTGCAAGACCATGGAGTCCATCATTATGGAACTCATAAACAGAGCTATTGGGAGCCTACAAACACCCAACCCTGCCCATTTTGGTTTGGTCAGGGGCAGATCATGGTCCCTAAACCTGCTAGACAGTTTTCAAGGCAGTTACCCAGGACATACATCAATGAAATGAGCTCCACACGGCCTACATAGACCTTGAAAAGCCCTTTTCCAACATCCCATATATGGTTAGCAAAGTTTGTGGATGACTGTAAAAAGGTTGTCATAATCGATGTTTGGGACAGCAGAGACATCCTTAAAAAGGGTCTCAGTCAGACAGATGTGGTGTCAAAATTATGGCCTCGAGCAACAGTCATACAAATACCACATAGGTGCCAACACCCTAAATATGGATGTAATAATAAGGGATCTATGGACACATGTGGATAGTCATCTCTACTTCCAGAAACACATTCACAAAGTGGTTAGAAAATCATGCTATGTGTTCCCACAAATTGCCAAGGTCTTTGCATGTAGGTCAAAGGAGGTTCCCTCTACTCATCAGTCATCAGACCCATCAGAGAGTATTACGGCACACTTGCGATTAATCTGACTAGGCACCTTCGGCAGCTGGAAAGACCACTGAAGTACCTCAACAAGAGAATTACTGGCCTCAAATAGTTGCCCCATGCAACAAGACTGAAGTTAACTCAATCTGTACTCTGTTGCATACTGTCTATGTCCAATGCAGAACTGATGTACATGCTCTATCTGAAGTAAACCTAAGCTCACTGTGCCACATGCTCTAGGGATATCATCATCACAACAATAAATACAACATGTTGGAGGGATACATTACTAACTCACAGACTTCACTTGCTTTGAAACAGGCTTCCAACCTACATTAAGCTGAGTCCCTCACTGACACACTTCCAGAGGAGCCTTGATGAGTGTATGTGAAACTGAACTGTCACACCATGGATCACTTCATCAGCTCTACTACACAGAGGCATAGGGAACTAACCCCATGTGTGCTGATAGCTGCACACTCTGGCCATACTAATATATGCCTTCAGGCAGAAAGCCTATTACCTACCTATGTACCTATATATATGTAGGGGGAACACAGTATAATAAGCCAAAGATGGATGGGCAGAGATGTGTGTAAGAGGGTGACCATGACAGGGAGCCATCCAGGACTGTCCCACCCAGCACACATATTAATGGCGCAAAAGACATGAGGTGCACATCTCACCCACTGTACATAAAAGCCACTAGTATCTGTAAGTATTACAGTGTATGTGGTGCATGTGCCTGCTGTACAACATGACTGTACAATGAAGGACACATCTACTCTCTGTAGACATGTACCTGTCACATAGGTTCATAGGTATGTAGTAGACTATTTTCATGAAGGCATATATTAGCCTAGGCAAGTTGTGCAGCTTTCACCACCCCATTGGGTAGTCTCCTAAGCCCTAGTTCTAATAGTTAGTACCCTAAGCCCCTTTCTAGTGGGGCTGCTGATGTGATGCCTGGCATGAATTGTCTGTTTCCCATCCACTCATCAAGGTTCCTATTGAAGAGTGTCAGTGAGGGGCTCTGTCTGCTGTATACTGGGACTCTGTTCCACAGTAAGGCAAGTGTCTCGGATGGTACTCTACCCCACCAGCATGTTGTATTCATTGTTGTGATGAGGTTCATATCCCTGGAGTGTGTAGTGCGACTCAATTTTGTAATCCGTAGATGGAGCATGTTTAACAGTTATGTGTTGGACATGGCTCTGTATGTTAGGTAGAGTGTGCCTCTGAGTAGGCGGTATGCAACAGAGAACAGATTTAGTTTTACCAGTTGTGTTGCATACCACAACTGTTTGAGGCCAGTAATCCTCTTGGTGAGGTACCTCTGTGGTCTCTCCAGCTGCTGGATATGCTTAGTCGAGTACATCCAAAATGGTGCATTGTACTCAATGATGGGTCTGATGACTTAAGAATAGAGGGCCACCACTACCTCTTTTGATCCTGATGCAAACCCTTTGTTGATTAGGTGGGCCACATAGGATTTCCTAATCACTTTGGCAACATGGTTGTCAAAGGAAAGATTACTATCTAGTTGT
This sequence comes from Protopterus annectens, assembly GCF_019279795.1. Classification (NCBI taxonomy): domain Eukaryota; kingdom Metazoa; phylum Chordata; order Ceratodontiformes; family Protopteridae; genus Protopterus; species Protopterus annectens. The sequence goes on from NC_056748.1 coordinate 1,088,914,620, forward strand.
GTCTCCAGATCCCTTATTACCTTGTCAGTTTTTAGGGGGTAACACCTATGTGGTAGTTTGTGGGTACTTTGTTTTCCAAAAAAGGGGATTACTATTCATTCTTTTGCATTGAGCTTGAGGCCATGATTCTGACACCACACATCTGTCTCATAGAGTCCCTTCTGGAGAATATTTTTGTCATCCGGGGAATCTATAATGGCAAACTTTACAGTTCCCAGCAAAATTAGTCAACCACAACCCTCCTGTGTTGGCATGTACCTTTGAAAAGTCTATACCAAACAGGGGGGACCCCAGGACTGAACCCTGGGGGACACCAGTTGTTATCGGTGTAGAGTCTGACATGTAGCCAGCAACTCTTAATTTGTGGGATCTATCTGTGAGCCAGTTTGCAATCCATCTTGTGATGTATGGATTCATGCCCAGGTTGGTGAGTTCATCTATGATACCTGATTGGGTAATTGTGTCAAAGGCCTTAGCGAGGTATAGGTAGGCTGTGTGGAGCTCCTTTCAATCATCTGTAGCCTGGGTAACTGTCTCAAAGAAATCTACCCAGTCCAGGAGGCGTGATCTGCATTTGATGAAGCCAAACTGGGTGTGCTCAACTGTGTGAAGGTTCCCAGTGTCTTTATTGTTGACTTCCATTATGATTGGCTCCATTGCCTTGCAGATCAGACTCATCAGGCTCATAGAGCATGAATGTGAAGGGTCTTTTGTGGCCCCACCCCTGTGGAGTAGGAAGAACATTGCTGTGCAATATTCTGTGGGTACATATCCTGTAGAGAGGATGTAGAGAGAGGTGTAAGTATCATTGATGAATATGGTTACATCCCCACCCTATGTGCTATGATCCAGGTTCTGATGCTGGAAGGTATGGAATGAGTAGTATCCTGGTAGTGCTGGTGTGCTCTCTGGAGCCTTGAACTAGGTTTCTGTTACTACACAGATATCAATATTCTCCATACCAAGATGTGCCTCGAGTGTGTGCATCTGGAGGCTGAGACTTCTGGCAATGAGTAGCATTTAGCTAACTTTGTGGTTATTTGTGTTGGTTATGGGGTTTGGTTTGTCCTGAGTGACCGGTGTTCCACACCTGAAGTCAACGCCTCATTGGTCCAATCCAACCATAAGCTAATTACCCTACCTATCCACATTCTGCCCCCACCCTCCAATAAGGAAACCATGTTAAAAATTTCTCCAAAGCTAACTTCATGCTTCTTAAGACAGAAGTGGTGAACTTCATGACACCCATGCAGATGGACAATACAGTTACGACTACTGAATCCTACACGATTGCACTTTATAAGCATTTACATAAGTGCATGGATCGTGCTATCCCAAACAGAACCAAGACGCTATCCTCCAAGGAAAGGAAGCCAATCTGGTGGTCCCCTGCTATAAACAAACTGTCCAAAAGAAGGAAGAAACTGTTGCAAAAGACATTAAAATCCCATGAGTGGAGGAGCTCCCTGGTCAGCCTCAGTAAGAAGCTGCGATCCCTGATAAAATCCTCCAAAGCTAGTTATGAAAACAAAATTGCCACTGATTCTAAAGACAACCACAAAGCATTCTATAGCTATGTCAAGAATCTTAATGGCAACACTCAGATCTACTCTGAGTTACAGCACAATGGCACTAAATATACAGACCCAACTGATATTGCCAACATCCTGGCAGATAGGTTCAGTACTAACTTTACTCCCCTCTCACCCATGAAAGAGCCCATCTCTATACCGGAAGAATGCAAATATTGCTGTAATCACGGCTGCACAGGTAAAAACCACACTCTCCAAAGCCAGGAACAAAGCATCCATGGGATCAGACAACATCCCAGACTGCATTCTACATGAACTACAGAATGAACTGGCACCACTCCTAAGTACCATGTTCAATCATAGCCTCACCTCAGGCTTTGTGCCTGCTGAATGGCACACAGCAACGGTTATCCCACTACACAAGGGGGGAGCCACTACGGACCCTGGGAACTAGCACCCCATTAGCCTGATGAGCCTGGTCTGCAAGGCCATGGAACATATCATCATGGAACTTATAAACAAAGACACTGGTAATCTCCAAACTCTGGACCCCAACCAGTTCGGGTTTGTAAAAGGCAGATCATGTCTCCTAAACCTGATAAACTTCTTTGAAGCAGTCACCAAAGCCGTAGACAAGGGTAAGGTGGTTCACACAGCCTATTTAGATCTTGTCAAGGCTTTCAACACCATCCCCACTCTGGAATTATAGATAAACTCACTAAACTAGGTATAAACCCCTATGTCACAAGATGGGTTGCCAACTAACTCACTGACAGAACCCACACTGTGAAAGTCGCAGACTCCAAATCCAACTTCAGGCCAGTGACAAGTGGAGTACCACAGGGTTCAGTCCTGTGTCCTGTCCTGTTTGGTATCTACTTCCCTGAAATACAGGCTAACACAGAAGGTCTTTGGCTAATGAAGTTCGCAGATGACTGCAAACTAGGAGCCATAATCGAAACTACTAACAATGTGGACATCCTACAGAAGGGCCTCACTGAGACAGATGCCTGGTGTCAAAGCCATGGCCTCAAGCTCAATGCCAAAACGTGCATTGTCATCCCCTTTGGTAAAAACTCTGTCCCCATGAACTACAACACAGGCGGTAGTATACTTAACACTGAAAGTGTGATAAGAGACAGGTGGACAGTAGTCTCTCCTTTGATAATCACATCACCACAGTAGTCAGGAAATCCTTCTACATGGCACACCTCATCACAAAAGGTTTCTCATGCAGAAAAAAAGAGGTCATTGTTCCCCTCTACTCATCACTCATTAGATCCATTATAGAGTACAACACCCCATTTGGTATGTACCTCACAAGACATCTACAACAACTGGAAGGGCTGCAGAAATACCTCACAAAGAGGATTACTGGCCTCAAACACATGCCCTACACAGACGGTCTCAAAAAACTCCAGCTTTACTCTGTCGCATATCACCTACTCAGAGGTGATCTCTGCCTAACATACAAAGCTATGTCAAACCCAAAGCTGTTGGACATACTACACTTAAAGAAATTCCAATCACTCCGAGCTACACACTCTAGGGACCTAAACCTTGTCACCACAATAAACAGAACATGCCGGAGGGATAGATTCCTGTCCCAGAGACTTGCCATACTCTGGAATAAACTACCTATCTATATCAAACAAAGCTCCTCATTAGCACTCTTCAAGAAAAATCTTGATGATTAGATGGGAAATAGGAAATTCACCCCGGGGATCACTTCTGTGTCTCTGCTCGACAGTGGCACAGGAAAATAAATTTCTTGGGTGGCAAAAGCCAGGGTACCTTTTTGGCCGAGCTTGTATAGGCCCCAGGGCCAATAGCCTAGTACCTACCTATGAACCTTTGAGCCTTGCCTAAAAAAGGTAATATGGGGACAGCAAGAGCCTTGGCCAGTATTCAGAAGCATAGGGTCGACAGGTGCAAACCATCTGTAGTGAAGCAATGAGGCTTGTCTATCATGTCATCACAGGCAGACAGAGACTGGACCCCTTTTGAATGACACCAGAAGCTCAGCCAACTGTTGAAGTTTATCGTCTTTCTGTCATCTTGCAGTATCATGTAGGTGAAGGTAAGATGCTACGCAAGGTCATGATCATACCAGCCTGGGCAACATAGAGCTACTATATATCTCTTGTCAGGTTGCCCTAGGAGGTATGTCTCAGATCATTCACACTGATGCAGATAAAAAACACAAGTGAACCACAGCAAAACGGCTACTTAGCTACTGTTCAAAAATGAAATCAGTCCATATAAAAGCAAACTTCTTCTTTATTATAGAACCACGAAATGAGCGCTTTCACGTATCTAAAATACGCTTCATCAGATTTTAATGTACAATGTATCAGCTCAGTTTATATAGTATCTGTATTCATATAATTAAGGCAATTAACTTGCTAATTGAATCCATTTGTCTCTAATTGAGCAGCATAACTTTCTATTTAAAGTTATAAGAGCACTGTTAGATCTATTGTCTCCGTTGTTTGTTGAACCAATATACAATTTAATCTGAATGTCAAACATCTTTAATGTCACTTTAAATACAAAAATATAGAAGTAAAAATGAGAATGTATGAAATATACATCACAAATAAACATCAAAAATCATCATGAAAGGAGTCAAACAAAAACCTAGAATAATATATATTGATAAAACTTAAAACATTTGTCCAAGCCATGTGCTTCATTAATTACCTCTTCTTAGTATCTATTTCTCCCATATTCAATCTAATTGAAATGTGTATATTTATCAAATATCATTTCTACCCAATATAATCATGATATATTAATAAATAAAAACAATGTAAATATGAATATAAATATAAAAAAATATATATTAATGTATATATCCAAAGTCATGTGTATGTATATGACAGTATGCCTATCCCTAACTATCCATGAGTTTGAATAAATAGAACATGGAATGTATTGCACATATTCCTTTCATCTCTGTATAAATCTATGTACATATATCCATACATCTATATATTCTATCTACTAAAGTGCATAGTGCAAATCTTATATATATGTGTTAGTCCCTGGTTAATGGATATATTCAACACATATTGAACAATCTATAAATATAAAAATGGAACATATGAATATGGGAACCAAGGAACATTTAAAGTGCTCCTTGCAAATCTAATAAAATAGAGACATGTAAACAAGAGAAATATAAAGTGCTTCGTGCAAACCTTATGTTCATATATAGTGCACCATGCATCATGACTGTCATCTCTCAATATTAAAGAAGCATATATCTATTCAAATATTAAAAACTACTTCTAAACAATTATATATATATATGTACAATATAAATAGGTGTATATATAACATGGTCCCTTATTGTTGTTAAGTTGGATAACCATGTAGCACCAATGAGGCTTGTCTATCATGTCATCACAGGCAGACAGAGACTGGACCCCTTTTGAATGACACCAGAAGCTCAGCCAACTGTTGAAGTTTATCGTCTTTCTGTCATCTTGCAGTATCATGTAGGTGAAGGTAAGATGCTACGCAAGGTCATGATCATACCAGCCTGGGCAACATAGAGCTACTATATATCTCTTGTCAGGTTGCCCTAGGATTTATGTCTCAGATCATTCACACTGACATGTACAAAGAAGACGTCATATATGTACCTGTTCTGGAGTGATGTAATTGCTTGTGTTATGTGGCGGATCATAGCTCCTGACAGACAACTGACAGTAACCTTCCCCTTGTCCAGCCGAGTGAGTGGAACATCTGTGTGCCTGACTATGAAGTCACCTATTACTAGTGTGTTGGGTATGTTGTTTTGCCTTAGGGCCTGTTGTGAGGCACACTGCTTTGGTGTATTATGTGTTTTCTGGAGTGTGCTTGGAGGTGCATGTTGCTTGCTTGTCTGCTTAGGAGGACGCTCTCTCTTTTTCAGATTAATATTTGTATTCTCCGAGTATGGTAATGTGTATTTATGTGTGTGTTTTGCTGGTGCTTATATTGTAGGTCTATGTGAGACTGTTGGTGTGGTTGTATGACTCTACTCCTCTTGACTGTATTGTCCAGTATTGGGTTGACAGAGCTTAGCCACCGGTTTGACCCTGTGTGTGCCAGCATGTGGTGCATCAACCCATATATGATATGGTCATGGCCTATGCATACAATATACTCACAATCCACCTAGTATGATAAGCCTGCTGAGGTTAGCAAATGTGAAAAAAACCTTTGGGCAAACTGTCAGCAAGTAATGTCTGTATTGCACCCTGTAACTCCATATTTCTTGCTGAAGTGTAAAGACATACTTAGTTTGGATTAAGAACCCCGCACTTATCAACTGGGTGTGTGTGTGTGTGTGTGTGTGTGTGTGTGTGTGTGTGTGTGTGTGTGTGTGTGTGTGTCTGTCTGTCTCTCCCTAGGGAGAGATCAACCTTTTTGGAGACTACTCACACTCCTTAAAAGTGGTATACTCATCTTTGTCAAGTCTGATGATGTCACCATCCTACAAATATATCTGTGGAAAGGTGAAATTCTAATAAGGTGTATAGCGCGTCGTGTAAATGCGTACTGCTGTAGTATCATAATGTAGTTAGGAAGGAGTTTAAATCATGCTCTTGTCAACTGTGTGTGTGTGTGTCTCCCTGGGGAGGAGCAACCTTTTTGGAGTACTCACACCCCTTAAAAGTGGTATACTCATCTTTGTCAAGTCTGATGATCTCACCATCCTACAAATATACCTGTGGAAAGGTGAAATCCCAGTAATGTGTATAGCGTGTCGTGTAAATGTGTATTGCTGTAATATCAGAATGTAGCTAGGTAGTTGCCAACTGTGCGTGTGTGTCTACGTGGGGAGATGCAACCTTTTTGGAGACTACTCACACCCCTTAAAAATGGTATACTCATCTTTGTCAAGTCTGATGATGTCACCATCCTACAAATATACCTGTGGAAAAGTGAAATCCCAGTGATGTGTGTAGCATGTTGTGTAAATGCGTACTGCTGTAGTATTATAATGTAATAAGGTAGTGGTTTGAATTGTACACTTGCCAACTGTGTGGGAATGTGTGTGTCTCTCTGGGGAGGAGCAACCTTTTTGGAGACTACTCACACCCCTTAAAAGTGGTATACTCATCTTTGTCAAGTCTGATGATGTCACCATCGTACAAATATACCTGTGGAAAGGTAACATTTCAGTAATGTGTGTAGTGCGTTGTGTAAATGTGAACTGCTGTAGTATCATAATGTAGTTATGTAGGGGTTTGAAACCTGCACTTGCCAACTGTGTGTGCCTCCTTAATGAGGAGCAACCTTTCTGGAGACTACTCACACCCCTTAAAAGTGGTATACTCATCTTTGTCAAGTCTGATAATGTCAACCAACCTACAAATATACCTGTGGAAAGATGAAATCCCAGTAATGTGTGTAGCTCATTGTGTAAATGTGTACTGCTGAAGTGTCATAATGTAATTGGGTAGGGGTTTGAATCCTGCACTTGCTAATTGTGTGTGTCTCTGTGGGGAGGAGCAACCTTTTTGGAGAATACTCACACCCCTTAAAAATGGTATACTCATCTTTGCCAAGTCTGATGATGTCACCATCCTACAAATATACCTGTGGAAAAATGAAATCCCAGTAATGTGTATAGTGCGTCATATAAATGCATACTGCTGTAGTATCATAATGTCCTTAGGAAGGAGTTTGAATCATGCACTTGCTGACTGTGTGTTCCAGATGTGTGACACTGTTGGTCAATGTGGAGTGGGTTTTGATTTTTCTAGTGTATGACATATCACAATGACAACTGTATGTGCATTACATGTAAGGTAGCTGTGGGGCAAAGCCATATACATGCATGTGACTTCAATTATTTCATAGGTGGGTACTCTGCTTTCTCCATGAATGCATCTGTTATATTTGCCAGAGCGTGCTGGTGCTTTCCAGACCTTAGGTCACTTCTGTATGCTTGTGACAAGCTTAGCCACTGCAGTGATCCCTGGCCTACATCTTCTGTTTCACATCCACTCATCACGGTTTCTATTGAAGAGTGTGAGTGAGGGTTTATGCTTGAGGTATATTTGAATTCTGTTCCAAAGCAAGCAAAGTCTGGCAAAGATGACTAATCATTATAGGTGTGCAACAACCTCTGTGGATCTGCATGCAAACCCTTTATTGCTTATGTGCTCCACAGAGGGATTTCCAAAACCCTTTGGTAATGTGATTATCAAAGGAGAGATGACTAAACACATGGCTCTATGTATACATTAGTACCTATTCCACATTTTGGGAGCTACTACCTATGTGGTACTCTGAGGATACTTTGTTTACTAAAAGTGGATAACTATGCTTTCTTTGGCTTATAGCTTTACAGCATGAATTTGACACCAGGTATCTGTCTCTATGATACCCTTTTGGAGGATGTGTGTGTCATATGGAGAATAAAGTATAGCCCACAGTATGCATTTTCATCAAACGTGAGCAGACATATCCCTACTGTGTTTGCTTGTACCTAAGAAAGCTATATGCCAAACAGGAGTGGTCCCAGGGCTGAGTGCAGATGAATACCACTTGTTACTGGCATAGAATTGTACATGGAGGCTGCAGATGTTACTGTGTGTCCTACATCTGTGCGTCAGTTGTCAATCCATCATCTAACAATCGTTCATGGTCAGTCTGTTGAGGTTATGTATAATACCAGAATGTGGGATGGGTATGAATTGCTGGTGAGCTATAGCTTGGCTGTGTGGTCCTCCCCTCCCTCACCTATAGCTTTGTTAACTGGCTTGAAGTCTACTAGGTGTAGGAGCCATGATCTGGCCTTTAGAGAACCTAAGTGGGTATGGTGCAGTGTTTGCAGGTTCATAATGTCTCTGTTAATGAGTTCCATAATGCTGTGCTCCATAGCCTTCCAGATAACATTTGTCTGGCTTATAGGGTGAGAGTTTCCAGGATCTGTTGTAGTTCTACCCTTAATCAATTTATGTTAACATTTGCACTGGGTGTGACGAGGGTGGACAGGTTTAGGAATAAGTATATTAGATGGTCAGCCCAGGTTTGAAGGTTAGTAGACCAAGCCAGATAGGCAGAAATAAGTTGGTTTGTACATGTGCTGAGGAGGGATGCAGAGTATATTGTGAAATAGATGCTAAGGATGAAGCCGCCAGGTAACAGGAAAAGAGGAATGCCTAAGATGTGGTTTATGGCTGTGGTGAGAGAGGACATGCAGGTGGATGGTGTGACAGCACAAGATGCAGAGGGCAGGAAGAAATGGAAACAGATGATCTACTGTGGAGCATCCGAAAGGAGAAGAAGAAGAAGACGTTGTAGCTCAACCCTTGTGGAATGTGAACATCATTACCGTACGTCATTCCACAAGTATGTAACCTGTATAGGGGCTGCATCTGGACAGAGTGTTTAGGTGAGTGGTGACTTCATATGTCAGCTTGTGTATGACACAGCCAGGGACACTGTCCAGTACCATTGCCTCTGTGGTTTGGACTTTGGTAAAGAAATGTTTTAACTAGAGTGTCTGTGAATCATCAGGTTTTATATTCTTCAGGTCTGGAAATGTGGCCCTTGTGTAATGACAGGGTGGTGAAATCTGCATTCAAACTGTCTGACAAGAAATTGGTAATGTCAGTCAGATAAGTGTACTTTGTGACCATTTAAATTAACTGTGACCTGATCTGAGATGTCCCCTGTAGATTATAAACAACACTAAAAAAAGCTTTAGTGTTGTCTTTGGAATCCTTGCCATTTTGTATTTTGAAGCTTGCCTTGTATGTTTATTGAGGGATTGTATTTTCCCAATGATACTGACCAGAGAGGTTATTCCTTCTTCGTATGCAACTCTTTTTTGGTACAACTTCACACCTTCTATTATATATTTAGTTTATGGCAGGGGTCCATGGGACTAATGCACTTTTACTGTATAAGTGATAATTTCTTGTGTTTGTGATAGCACGGTCCATGCAACACTGTAGGTGAACAGTGTGCATTACTAAAGGATTATGCAGCTGGGACAGTGTTAACCTTAGTAATGCAAACCAATGACAGATAGCAACAACAGCATCACCCACAGCACAGTGTCAACCCGTGTCATATACACACACATGCGTACTCAAGTTCCAAAATGTGTGTAGTACAATGCATACTGGCCACCAATAGAAAATATAGAATGTTAACACTGGCCAATACAGGGCATGTCACCCTGCCCATGTGTCCAATATGCATGTACATACAGACAGTGCACCTCCACCATGTTCACAAATGGACAGCCGAAAATCTGTGTTGCACACACCCCACACTTACTGTCCACTGCTGACACAACTACACACATCAGCCAAGTGGCACATGGGCAAACAAAACACAATTGGAATAAACACTGGTGAAAACAATACAACATTGCTAATTACAGCTTTAAATCATCATGCCTGCTCAGCTACACCTTCAAGGATATCATTATACTTTACTGCTGACAACATGCTACACATCCAACCATTGCTATACTTTATTAAAGTCACCCTGTGCATCTGCACCATGTTAGCTTGTTCCTGCATCAATGTTACAGATGACAGGAGGTGGCACAGGTTTCATCATATGCACAGGGTGTGTTGTTGGTTTGCCAGAGGCCTACACTGAGCCATACAATCGACATGTGTGTGTGTGAGGGCCATGAGTACTGTTATGGGCCAATGTTGATTTCATGTGTGCAGGTATGTGTTTGCCCTAGGTTTCTGGTTTATGTGTGTGTGTTTGCATGCACACAGTTCCACCATGTGGCTGTCATATACTGGGATTTGTGAGACAGCTACAGACTGTGCTTGACAGGCTTTACAGATCACCGTCTCTGGCCACGGATACGGAACCTGTGCCTGGCAGGGGTGCTACAGACAGTATCAGGTACTAATCCATATTGGGTACTATCCGAAGAGGTTGACATATGTCCACTGGATCCAGGTCCTTGCTGGGACTGGCCAGAGCCATGTGCACGTGGTCTGCTAGGACAGTCTATGGACAGCCCCCCCCAACATTGCTGGGGCTGGTACTGGCACTACGGGAGCGGCTGTGACTTGCTGGATGTCTGCGGTGACCTCCAGCTGGTAATGTTGCTGGCATATGTCCACGTCGATGTCTCAACCGTCCTGCATGACATTGTGGAGGACATCCAATGTCTCACCCCAACATCTATCAATGACCTCAGTGTAGTTATGTATGGCACCTGCTAGTTCACGGATACTGTCATTTACAGAGGTGTAATGATCCCTCTGTGACTTTAGCCCCTGTCTGGTGTACTGCTCCATTTGTGTCTGTGCCTTCATGACAGCCTGGAAAATGCGTGTGGTAGAAAGAGGTGTGGCACATCTGCCAGGGACACGATGACGAGCAGTGCTCTGAAGAGAACCCTTGGGCATCTGCCTATGTGGTACCGTTCCAGACATCTGGCTATAGCTGCTGTGTCCTGATACATGTGCCATAGATACCACACTGTCCTGGCCAGTGCCAACCGTACACTGTCCCTCAGCTAAGGGCAATGGTGATGATGGATGTACAGGCAGTATGACTGTGTACATGGATGGGGTGGAGACTTGTGTATTGTCAATTGGTGGCCCAACAACAGACCCTGACAAACCTGCCTGTGCCTCAACACACCTATCCTCATGATCACTGTCTGTCTCAGTGACATCAGGTTCCCTGCTGTACTGAACCAGCCTCACCTCAGCACCTGTGACAGGAAATCAGGAATCACACTTTAAGACCTGAACATGATGTCAGACCACATGCACACATGCACACATGCACACATGCACACACACAAAACTACACTCCTCCCGAAGCAGACACACACAACACCAGCAATCACAGAACATACACAATAGCAGGTGATGGTGGGGTACAGTATCAAAAGCAAAACGGTCATATCACACGTCAGCATGCAGGACATGTGTTGCTCAACAGCATGCAGTGCAAGTGTAGTCAGTCCTTGTTACTAACAGTATACATGGCTTTGATGCACGTGTTTTGTTTTTAGGAGATGGCCCTCCCCCTGGAACACAATGCATACATGGACACAAAATTGTTGTGCAGGCATTCATAACCCTGTAAAGTACTGTGCACCATAACTCACAGGTGTACATACCATTGCTGGATGTGTATATGTGTGTCAGATAGGTATCCAATGCTGATTACAGCCTCTGTGTCTTTAGCAAATAATTGTGGACACATTTTTAGCACATGCATGATGAGTATTCACACAACATCATCAGTGGTGCATGGATAATTGATGGAATACCATTTGGCCACATACCCAATGTACAGTACTTATGGTCAGTGGAGATCATATTGTGGACATGCCAGTCTCATCCATGACATGGCATGCTAAATCACAACTGCATATTTAAACACTACACATACCCAATATGTGTCATATGACCTAGCTACTCAATAGCATCACAAGACATGTATGTGTCAGTTGTGCAAATGGTGATTGGTATGCATACTGTTTAGAGGTGCATATGTGTGCACACATGCATCATTATGGTGTGTAGCAATGATAGCTATGTGTAGTACTGTGGTTACAATAACTGGATTGGGTATAGTATCATAGGCCATCATCATGAAGCATCAGGTGGTCACTCAAGGTTACAAATGTTTCACAAATCAGCACTAATCATGCTGTGCTACCTTGGCTAAATTCACCATTTCACAACCAGTTGTTATGTGAGTTTGTAAGGAGGCCAATAAGGAGCATTCCCTGACATGAATGTGTAGCATGTTGCAGAGTGTTTAAATGCCCCAGGATAGACCTCTACCCCTCAGGTATATTATGTGTAATGTGTGGATGAGATTTTGGATACTGTAGTGTGTCTTTACAGAGGGTTTGGGAATCCTTTATGCGTAGCATGTTAAAATGCTCTGTGTATGACATAGATGTGTATGTTATGTGCATGTTGAGTATCAACTGTGCCTATGCAATGGTCACTACAGTGTAGCCACATTTGTTTGAGATGGTCTGGGTATTGCATGTGTTTGAGGCAGCTAATCACATTAGTGAGATGTGCGTGCTCTTACACCAAACATGCACAGCATGCATTATGGGTAGGTGTGTTACATGTGTACATGGCCTACACCTTAACTATGACATGCACTTTTTATTTACAATAATAAATGTAGAACACACTCACCAGCATCTGTCCACTGCCTTGATGTCACCCCAGAGGGACCGACATAGAGATGAGACAGCTTGTCTGTGGCCACAACTGTGGCATTGCTACTGTGTGTTTGAAATCTTACAGTACAACAACAGTTTACATTCACAGGGCTACAGATTATGTTCCAAATGATCAATACTGCACAACAACAAGCTCCACATCTTTGAACGGCACACTCCACATCTCACATATGCATGCTCTACCAATACAGATAACAGCAGTGTACAGATATGCCATGTTACCTGCATGCTCCATGTGTGCTTGCTGGGTGGCTCCAACCTCCATCATGGTGTATGTCTGCTGCTGTTGTTGTTGGGCAGGTGCCACCATGATCATGAGCAGCTCCTCCACTCTGGTGAGGAGGGGATGGATATTAACACCACCTCCTGTTGCAAGCTGTTGTCTACGCACATCAGCGGCACACTGACGGACATGTCTGAGAAGATCACTGCAGTGGTGGCGTACCTGCTCATATGTCCAGTTATGCAGGCCTACCTCATTGACCCTGCAGACAACATCTTGCCACATTGCCGTACACTCCTGCTGGTCCTGGCTTGTTCGTGAGAACATGAGACGGTAGTGCTGAATCATACTGCTAGTAATGATATCATCTTCAGCACTGCTGTAACTCGGGTTCCTGCAGTGGGCCATGATCCCTGGAAGACATAAATACAAAAATATGTCTGAGCAAGTCATATGGCACATTTAACATTATATAGTACAGATATCACTGAACTGCCATATATAGCAACCTATAAGCTAACCAAGAGTGAAACACTGTAACTGCCACTTATCACTGCTCACCCCACAACTGCTTGAAAGTGCCTTGCTCACTCTCTATCTAATGAACCATGTTCTGCACAGCAACAAAATAAAATCACTATATAAGACTATACAAGAGTACCTGGCATACTGTATGCAACACGATGCACCACCAAGCCACAGCAGATATATATCAAGCTGATGTGTAAAGAAATATATCATGCATCACAATCAGTGTAAGGTCCAGTAAATGTATTACTATTATACCACACAACTTGTTAATGCCAAACCCGTGGCCAAAATATGTGCATAATTGGGAATATAGGTCACATACTGCTGTAGTACAATATGAATGTTGCTAGATATGCAGTTATATGTTTTACCACATATATGTCAAAGGACATGTTACAGACATACCCACACACACATCAGACATAATTACAGGACACAAAGGTATGACAACCCAGATAAGCTTTCAGTGTGTACTATACAGTACTGTGTGTCAGTACTTACACAACCTTAATCTTGAGAAATGTAATCTGTGATGAATACAGGGACCACACAAAACAGTGGATGCAAGCAATGTGGACATACACCATACTTTGCTGTACAGGCCAGAGCTTCAAGTAGTACTACAGTACACACAGGATTTGCATTCAACATCAGTACCAATCAGTAATCATAGATGTAGTGCTTTAGCCTCTAGTGACACACCCTAGTTAAAACCAAGGGACCTAATCACACTGTATGCAATAGCACTTGTTCTGCCGAGCAACAGAATACACAGCTTTTGCTAGGATCAAAGCAAGGACCCATAATATCATAACATAAACAGTTTCCCACTAAGCTATCCCACAGATACATATCTTTGATGTATTCACAAACATATTGACCATCACAGTCAGTCAACAGTACAGAGAATCTATTGCAACAAGCAGATGTAGGTGTGTGTGTGTGTGTGTGTGTGTGTGTGTGTGTGTGTGTGTGTGTGTGTGTGTATATATATATATATATATATATATATATATATATATATATATATATATATATACATCCATTTGTCTACATATACATATATATGTAGGCACATATACATTTCACCTTTCATAGTGAGAATATCAAGTATACAAAGGATATAAGGTGTACAGTAATGTAATAAAATCGCAGTCTTGAGATAAATGCATTGAAGGTGTTCACAGCCCAGGTAGCTTTAGCAGGCCTTACTGGTTTCAACATTGCAAACTGAACAAACCACCCACAGTGTTTAACCACCGCATGTCATATACCAGCACTGTATGCTGTCTTGTTTGTCACACACTAAAACCTACATACAAATATGCGCATACTAACCTTCACCAACATATATATCTCCCCCCTTCACAAGCAGTTGCAATATGTCCCCTGCTCTATGCACATATACAGATGTGAATATATATGACACATATATATTTCTCTGTATGTGTGAGGCATGCACACACAAGGTCCATACTGTTGTAAGTCCCTGGACCTCACAGCTGAACTGTTGGGCCTTGCTGCAACACAAACAGGTGTTACATATGAACACACACTAACATTAGGGGGGGTATATATGGCTACAGATGCTAGATAAGCATACTAGACTGCTACAGCAGTTGCCAGTGCTAAGCTACACTTTACTATGACTATCATGCATGTGTTGTTCTGTCACACCCATGTTTATATAATGTCAGCACTAATCCCCCCAACAGCCATTGGCCACACTACTGTGCAGAACACAGATAACATGGATCAGATCTTTGACATTTAATGCTGAGCTACACATTTCACAGGTATGTCCCTCTGCCCACAGGTACACACAGTATTGTCCATAGCAGTAGTTAAGCAGGACATCTGTGCATAAAGAAGTATTGCTGCCACATATGAATGCTATCCTTCAATAACATTTACTACATGCCAGTAAATACATATGTGTCACATACCTTTTAGGGTTACCACCTGTCCCACTTTGCGAGGGACAGTCCCTCTTTGGGCAGTTTTGTCCTGCAAAAAAATTGTAAAAATGGCAAATGTCCTGAGATTTTAAAACAAAGTTATTTCCTATATTTTATGTAATAGTTGCATAAAACAGTTATTCTGTATTTGAAACACCTAAATGTTATAAGAAACAGAATAAGCAACTAAAATGCTACAAGAATAAGCTTTTACTTAGGCAAACAAGTGAAGTTCTGTCCTTCGTACTGGCCATGGGTATGATTCGGCCTGCAAAATCTGACGTTTGTACCAAAAATGTCCCACTTTGGGCATTTGAAAAGGTGGCAACCCTAATACCTTTCCTTTGTATAATGTAGTAATCTCTCTCTCTCTCTCTCTCTCTTTCATAGAGTGATTGAGTTTGTTGGCAGAGATTGTAGCCTGCTTTTGTAGGAATTTGCACATGAGCATGTGATGGCCTCTGCACCAATTAGTGGCCACCATTTGCTAATTGCATGCAGCCTGCTGTGTAGTAATTGCAGTAATCACTGTCATAGCAACCCAGTACTATAAATTGCTGACTCATGTAGGCGTGGCCTTTTCAGCTTTCCAAGATGGAGATCATCCTTGTTTGGTGTGGACATCATTGTTTAAGACAGAAGGTTGGTATAGTTTTTATATCAGAAGCCAGGGGTGTAGCCAGAGATTTACATTTTGTACTCAGACCTAATGTTGCTGCTTCCAGTACCCACTTGTCAGTGTAGAAATGTACTCACCCCTCAAAATGCTACCCCAAGATGCATGGAAAGATGTACTTTCTTTTCAACTGTTACAATTAACTGCCATACAAAGCTAGTTATAGAGATGTATTCCTTTGGCACAAGAATTGTTTGTGAACTGCTATACTGTGAATATTCATTTACTCAGTTCTAAACAGTTTGTGCTTTTTTAGTGTTGACATTAGCACAAGCTGCTCAGAAAAACTGGACACATTTCAGTACTGCGAGTATGCTTACCTACATCCTTGGTAGACCCTGCACACACAGGTATATTCTACATTTGGGTAGGGTTACAGAAATACAGAGAGCGTAAGTAGTATTGTGTGGATATTACCTTGCTGGACTTACAGGGTTGTTGTGTGCATGTTAGTTTATCAAGGCAAGTAGTCTGTCTGCGTAACTCCCAACTGTGGACCTATCCACATGATAGCCAGAGAATAGCCTGTTATTTTTTGTCTGTGCACCACACAGGTCTTTTCAGCAATAGAGCAATGGCATTCTTACAGTTGGTTGCTACCAGTACATGGCTACATCCATTTGTATTTCAGTGTTTTATTCCTACATAAGGGTATGTTTCCAAAACTCCTTCCAAAGCTATTTGCACAGTGTGTAACAGCAAAAAGGCTGATATGCCTCTGTGTTTCTGCCTCTGCCAGACCTCTCAACCAATCAGGTACATATTTGAACAGACTCAGGGAAAAGTCAAGGAAAAGTCAGGGACAATCAGGGACACATTTAAAATATTAGTGCCATAAAGTTAAGACATTGATAGAATCACAGCATATGAATTAATACACCTTTTCTGAAGTAAAATAAGTGTCTAACTCTTAATTATTGTCATTATTCATTAAGTGTAATTCACCACCTTTCTGGCCAAAGTTAGTAGTTTTAGGAGGGATTCAGAGGGACGGAGCTAAAATTTGTGTCAAAATCAGGGCCATCCCTGAAAATTAGGGACAGTTGGGAGGTATGGCCTCTGCCCTAAACAGGTATGCCAGTGTTTGTCCTGCTGTGATACTGTGTGGGGTTGTAAAGTGATGGTGTAACATTATTTCCTGCTAGAATGGCTGCTTCTCTTATCACAGTCATGTAATGTAATCCCACAACAACTGTTGGTCAACATCCACAGAACAAGTTGTGTGGTATGGTATTCCTATTTTTCCTTTACATTCACTCATTCTGATGTATGATATAATTATTTAAGCACCAACTTGATGTATATCTACTGTGGCTTAGTGGTACTTCATGTTGTGTAGTGTGTGCACAGTCCGGGGTTCAAAATTTACAGAAGTGTTTTATTTTGCTCCTGAGCAGAACAAGGGCCCTCACATACAGAATGACTAAGGCACTTTTAAGCAGTTGTAAGCGGGTTTGCGCATTGCTGCACATTGCTTAGCTAAGCCCAAACAAGCACAAACCCGCACAAACCCGCTAACTACTGCTTAATAGTGCTTACTCCCGCTCACCCCCGCGCTAATTTCTTTGAAAGAAAAGACAAATGGGGAGATAGGAAAGTGGTAAAAAAGGGGCACAAAGAGGGAAAGACAGTATGGAAAATAGCTTAGGATGTGCAGGACGGGTGTAGGGAAGGTCCATAGCTGCCCATTTCTTCAACAGCAACAGCTGTGCATAGCAATAAATTTGGATGTAGATATGAACACTTCAACCCCTGAGAGAGGGGTGAGGACAACAAAGTATGTTGTAATGCCAATTAAATAACATTTCATGTGTCCAGTGGACATGTGTGCAAAATGGGCAGCTATGTATGGGGTGTAATTTTTTTTTTTGGGAGCAGATTGTCCTTTTTTTTTTCAGGTGAGAGTGGAATGTGGGGTAGGGGAAGTAGGTATATTTGGGGAGGTAGGTTCAAACAAGATGCATACAGGGGCAGTATATGACACATGTGGTGGGTGAACACCTTTGATGGGGAGGGATGTTTGGAAATCGCAAGCCCATGAGCCCCCAGATGGAAACAGTGGGACTGAGGTCCCCACCCATGGGTAGTCACCACTGCACCTTCAGGGCTCAGAGGGTGGCTGTGCTGGGGGCTGTGTAGGAGGTGCAGGCTGACCTGGGAGTTGCACCACTCGGGCCTCAAGCTGGTGTAGAGGTTCTGTAACAGAATGTTCAATCTCTCTACGCACCACAGCCCGGACCGTTTGAAGGGTGATAGGCGCCCCTCCGCCCATGCTTGCTCCGGGGGGCCAAGTCCCATCCCCTGCAGTGCTTCCACCCTAAGGTGGCACAGGGCCAATGGAGGAGGAGGTCCCAGGCTGGGCACCAAATCTGCTGGTGCCAGGTGCCATGGCCAGCTGAGGTGGGACAGGTGGGTCCGCTGGGACAGGCCTTCCCATACGAACTATATTTTGGAGAGTTTAATAAAGATATGGGTTAGTAACAGTCAACAGCATTCCCAATTAGTTATAACAGCATGCAGAAGTATTCCCATTAAACCAACACACCAGATTTTCAACAGTTGAAAAGCAAGCATAACACATGCATATATAGAACAATAGTGGACATTACAGCAGCATGCAGGTTGAATTGATGGCAACAGGCCAGCAATATTGTGATATTTTAACAGGGAACATGCATAGAAATTAATGCAAATATTTATAAACCAATAGGACATATGTCCCAACAAATGTTTTGAGATTAGACATACCGATTGAGGTCTGGAATTGCATTTTTATGCACATACAGTAGGGTGGGAAAAGATAGCTCAATTAACAACTTATATATCCTTCTCGTTTTTACTACATTCCTATTAACTGCAGTTATATGTCCCTTACGTGTATTATTACACTACCCAATGTCCTTATATTGTGCAATTGGATTTTGCTAGATCATTATATACATAAGTTGTATCTTACATACAAACTGTCCAAGATGCAGATGTTGAGATATTTTGAGAGTTGTTCACACACACACTACTGCTAAGATGGTAAACTGACAGACCTACTTTCATATAATTATCTAGATATGTTCAGTTGAAAGTATCAGTTATATGTTAATAGCTCCCTACATTTCTGGCAGCACACTGACATTTCTGGGGAACACAATACCAAGCATCTCATGTGCCAGATTAACCTGTACATGCTGGCCATGAACCAACAGTTGAGGGCTGTACATATGCATACAAGCTACTGGCACTCCCTTCACCCAAGTGTGGGTTGACACTGCTGAATACAACACTACTATTTGTAGAATGCAACAGTACAACAGTATGTCAAAGAAAATGACACAGATGCACTCCATGAATCATACATTTATTAAAGGATTATTACACCTTTATTTATTGGGTTAAAAGACTTTTTGAAGGCTATCTAATTTATTTTATATAACAGCACATGCAGAATAATTACTAACCTGCCTGATGACACAGCCTTTGCAGCCTATATTCATGGGCTTGCTGGTTCATAGCCTGGACACCTGCAGCTGTGAAGTAAATGCAGTGATATTGAGACATAACTAGCCATAGTATAGACAAGCATAGCAATTCTTAACTACTTAATATGATGGCTACTTACTCAGTACTGGGGCATTAGGCATTGTACGGGATTCCTGGATCCACTTGTCCAGTTGATCCTCCCTATGTTGCTTCAGGTCAGAATAATGGTGCCTGACCTGCTCACCAGTCCGAGGAAAACTAGTGGCACTAGTGAGATCACGGGCAAGACTGTTCCATTCCTCAGTTTTATATTGGGTACCTTGGTACTGGCCCCACAGGAGTCTTTCCTCATGATTGTGGACAAGGAGCCAAACCATTACTTTGGACTCCTGGATGCCCCAGCGTTGCGCTCTAAAGCGAGTGCCTTCTCCAAAACCGGCTATGTTGACTGCAGAAGGAAGCTACAACCAGTTATAGCAAGTATTCCCACCTGTGGAGCTTAAATATGCCTCATTCCCCACACTTATTTGTGATTGGCCAGTTTTGGAAAAACTCAGCTGTAGGCACGCCTGCTTAGCTGATGTTGGCAAAGTTTAAAATTCCTTTGATAGATATGTGTCTGTTGGAAATGCATGTTTATGAAATGCTGTCATGGCTTTGTGGTTAAGTACTGTGACTATAGTGCACAGTATCCTGAGTTCGAGCCCTGTCACTGCTTTTTATTTTCCTACTGGGCAGACCTGACTGGTTAAGGTACAGTAAAGAAGGTGTGAGCGTGTTTAACCGACTTTGCTCAACTTTGCCCGACTTTGCTCAACGTTGCTCGACGTTGCTCAACATTGCTTGACATTGCGCTGTTTAGTGCGGTGCGCAGCTATGCCCGATTGTATTTAAATATGCTCAGTAATGGTAAAATATGCTTAGCAGTGCTTTATATTGCTTAAAATAGGGTACTCATGCCTCAGAATGCATAGCCATTTCACCTATATATATATATATATATATATATATATATATATATATATATATATATATATATATAAAATTCGTTCACAACTACATTTAACATTTCAATGCTTTTTTACAAAACTTATACATAAAAAATGTCAGGAAATATTTTTGTATACAGATTTCCAACAGAAAATGGAACATGCAGTAGTGGGACTCGAACCGGGAATGCCTCCTCTTGGTGCGAAGGCTCTAACCAGCTATCGCTATTTTGCTTAATTTGCATATATTTTTCTTATTATCCTCTTTTGGTGTCTAAGCTGCTAACTGTAGCTAAGCAATGGGCAAACCCGCTCAAACTCGCACAAATACGGGTAGCTATATCTGATGAAAAAAAAAAATAAAATAACGCTTTTTATTTTTAATTTTGTCAGTTGTTTAACATATGGGGGAGTGTAGTGTTACACTGTACACATGTGAGCAGACTCGCTCATGTAACTCGAAATTGCGGTGTTTCTTCATTGCAGGGGCGTGGATTTTTGGACTGTTCGGCAGTCAGACACGCCCCCTACACCCGTCCATGCTCCATGCAAGCTTTAGAGTTGAGGCAGCATGCCCCCATTAATATGCATGGTGCGCTGCCATCATACTCTTACACTGGCGCTTCCGTGTAAGACAAATCTAGTCTTACATGGAAGATTAGTAAATCCGGGGGTATATCTTAACCTTTTGAATCATTTATTCCACTTGCCCATTGCTTTGTGGACACCTAGGACTTCAGCTGGTGTGAATAACTTCTCAGTGTTTCACAAAATCACATAATTTTTAATTCATGGGACACTGTCTGATATCACCTCATTGGAATTGTTATACCAAGCAAAAATAGAGTGTACCACTGTAATAACTCTGTGGATTGGAGTGTTGTGTAACTGTACAAATTTAAGAAATTTGGAATAATAATCCTTTCATAAGAGATAATATGCATTTTTGTATTGAAACAAATATTTTCCTCCCTTAATCAAAAGAATATTTGATATTTTTTTAGTCTGTTCAGACATCTTAAGCCAGTAAAGAACACAGGAAGCTCTCTGTTAACAAAGACTTATACGTTAGTGGTGACTCATGTATCTTATACCTTGGGGGTGACTCATTTATCTTATACCTCATGGGGATGACTCATGTATCTTATACCTCGGGGGTAACTCATGTATCTTATACCTCAGGGGAAGACTCAGAGAATCATAGGATCATAGGAGGTTACTAGGCTAATGGGCCTGGGGCCCTTACAAGCCTAGGCAAGAGTTTATCCCCAAGAATAAACCACAGTCAGCACCTGTCACCCCTGTCGATGAGGGACAGAGTTGGAACCCCTAGGACAAATTTGTGGTTTCCATCCACTCATCAAGATTGCACTTGAAGAGGGTCAATGAGGTGCTCTGTTTGATATGTATGGGAAGGCTATTTCGGAGATGGGGCAGCTTCTGGGAGACAAACTGTCTCTCCAGCAGGTTTTGTTGATGTTACATATTAGATGCAGGCCTTTTGAGTGGCTAGTGCATAAGGAGTTAGACTTATGGATATGAAGCATCTCCAGTAGGACAGGGTCTGAGATTGCCTTGTAGGTTAGACACAGATCACCCCTGAGCAATCTGTACTATACTGAGTAGAGTGATAGTGATTTGAGCCTGTCTGCTTAGGACAGGTGTTGGAGACAGGTTCAAATCACTATCACTCTACTTGGTATCATACAGATTGCTCAGGGGTGATCTGTGTATCACCTGTCTCATGTATCTTATACCTCAGGGGTGACTCATGTATCTTACACCTCGGGGGGGGGGGTGACTCATGTATCTTATACCTTGGGGATGACTCATGTATCTTATACCTCAGGGGCTGACTCATGAATTTTATTGGGAATGTCTTCATTCTGCAGATTATGAATTAAGACTTTGCCTCCTTTAAACAACAAGCCTTATAAACACAAAAGCTCATCGTGGTCTGGGAAGAAAACATGAATGCCAGCATGCACTGATTTAATATTAACTAATCACACTCAGTCTCTCAATCTCTAACAACTGTAGTTAATTTTCTTTCTTGGCATATCTATGAATTCCTCCACTTTCATTCAAACAAGGGTAACTGAGAAACAATTCATAAAATTCCACATCTTTCCCTGGTAAATCTTCTTAGGTTCATAGGTTCATAGGTGTGTACTAGGCTAATGGCTCTGGAGCCAATATAAGCCTAGTCCAAGAAGATTCCCTGGCATCATGCTGCCCAAAGTTAGTTCCCAGTGCCCCTGTTAAGCAAGGCCACTGAAGTGATCCCCGGGGTAAACTTCCTATTGCCCACCCACCTGTCAAGATTTCTCTTAAAGAGGGCCAGTGAAGCGCTCTGCTTGATGTGAATAGGAAGTTTGTTCCAGAGTATGGAAAGTCTCTGGGTTAGGAACCTGCCCCTCCAGCATGTTCTGTTTATTGTGGTAATGAGGTTAAGGTCCCTGGACCGAATGGCATGGAGGGATTTGGATTTCTTTAGGTGTAGCATATCTAGCAGCTCTGGGTCAGACATGGCTTTGTAGGTCAAGCAGAGATTGCCTCTAAGTAGGCGATAAGAGACAGAGTATAGCTGGAGTTTTTTGAGTCTGTCCATATAGTGTCCAAGGCCTAAGATCCTCTTAGTGAGGTATTTTTGTGGCCTTTCCAGTTGTTGTAGGTGTCTAGTGAGGTACATACCAAATGGGGCATTGTATTCTATAACAGGTCTAATGAGGGACAAGTAGAGTGGGATTATGATCACTTTCTTCCTGGATGAGAAACCTTTTGTAATGAGATGTGCTACATAGAAGGACTTTCTAACCACAGTGGCAATGTGTTTATCAAAGGAGAGGTTGCTGTCAACCTGTGTCCCCAGGTCTCTTTATCACACCTTTGGTGTTTAGCGGACTACCACCTATGTGGTAGCTCATGGGCACCAAATTTTTCCCAAAGGGAATGACAATGGACTTTTTGGCATTGAGCTTAAGGCCAAGGTTCTGGCATCAGTCACTGGTGTCAGTGAGGCCTTTTGGTAGAATGTCTACATCACTTGGAGAATCAATAATGGCTTCCAGTTGGCAATCATCTGCAAACTTGCTCAGCCAGAGTCCCTTTGTGTTGGCTTGAACTTCAGAGAAGTAGATGCCAAACAGGGGAGGACCTAGGACTGATCCCTGTGGGACACCATTTGTAACTGGTCAGTAGTCAGATTCGGAGTCTGCTACATTCACAGTGTAGGTTCTATCAGTGAGCCAGTTGGGAACCCATCTTATTACATAGGGATTTATGCCTATTTTAGTGAGTCTATCTATGATTCCTGAATGAGGGATGGTGTTGAAGACCTTGGCAAGCTCTAGGTAGGCTGTATGAATTAGCTTGCCCTCATCCACAGCTCTAATGACAGACTCAAAGAAGTCTATCAGGTTGAGCAGGCATGACCTACATTTCACAAACCCATGCTGCGTGGGGTCTAGAGTTTGGAGATTCACTATGTCCTTATTTATAAGGTCCATAATGATGCACTCCATAGCCTTAAATATCAGACTCATCAGGCTAATGGGGCAGTAGTTCCCTGGGTCTGTAGTCGCTCCCCCTTTGTGGAATGGGATGACTGTAGCAGTGCACCACTCGGTAGGAACAAAGCCTGAAATGAGGCTGTGATTGAACAGGGTACTCAGGTGTGGTGCCAGTTCACTTTGTAATTCATGTAGAACACAGCCAGGGATATTATCAGGTCCCATGGAAGCTGTTTTCTTGGCTTTGGACAGTGCGTTATTTACCTTTGTAGCCATGATAATAGGGACTTGACATTCCTCAGGTATTGTGATAGGCCTTTAAGGAGTAAAAAGGGGGGTAAAGTTCGCACTGAGCCTGTCAGCCAATATGTTGGCAATATCAGTTGGTTCTGTATATGTATTGCCATTGTGCTGTAACTCAGAGCATATCCGAGTATTGCCATGTATCTTCTTGACATAACTATAGAATGCCTTGTGGTTGTCTTTAGAATCTGCAGCAATTTTGTTTTCATAGCTAGCTTTAGAGGATTTGATGATGGATCTCAGTTTTTTGTTATGGCTAACAAAGGAGTTTTTCCAGTTTTGGGACTTCACTCTTTTCTGCAACAGTTTTTTCCTTGTGTTGTAGAGTTTGTTTATGGTGGGGGGGGGGGCCACCATATTGGTTCTTTACACTCTCTTAAGGATGCACCCCTCAGGGATTTGGCTACATGCATCGTTCTTGCTTTACACTTAACTTGCAGATCATACTGATCCTAAGACAGTGACATCCTTTGAAGACTCTGTATTTTCTGAACAGATTTCATAAATACCCTTTGAAGTGGTTTATAGCCTGACTGCACAGTGACTATTTGACAGAGTCATGAAATATCTGAAACCCCCAAAACTATGATTAATATTTCTATCTAAGCCTAGTGTGTTTGAGCATCAGTCAAAGCTTTTAAGACATAAGTTATCGAATGCCTTCTTGCAGTAGAACTGCACCAAGCCCTTGTTGGCTAGCATCTATATGCAGAGTGTTAGTGTTGTATAACATTTCATTTTAGGTGCCTTAGACACTAATCTTGTGAGCATTTCAAAGTTTCTCTCTTGCTCCATTGACCAGAACAAAGTGATATCAAGTTCTAGTAGCTTTCTGAGTGGTAAAGTGACACTAGCAAGTTTGGAATGAACTTGGAAAGATATTGAACCATTCCAAAGAATCACATAAGAGATGATTTATCATGAGACTTCTAAATATTCATAATTGCTTTGAGATTTTTCAGAATTAGTTTTGATGACTTCAGGTCCTGCAGTGGTGGTGCTGCGGTAGTGTTGTTGCCTCACAGTAAGACGCTGTCCGGTTCGATTCTCAGCTAGAGCGTCTTCTATGTGGAGACATGCGTGAATGGGCATACCTTCATTGAAGGTTGTTTGTGTGTCAGGGCTGGTAACTTGGCATGTAAAAATCAACTACCAATCATTAGCGGACCGCAGTTCCGCTGTGGTGACCCCTATCCGGGAAAAGCCGAAAGACACAACAACAACAGTTCTGATGACTTCAGAAGTTAAAAAGAGGCCCACGTACTTGAGTACTGATACACAAACTGACATGTCCTTTTTTTCAGCTTCAAGTCTCTTTGCTTCAGTCTGCCTAACAACAAAATGGCCTGCATGTCATGTTTTGCTTATTAGCTCCAATGAACAGAAAATCGTCAATTATACTGCCTACATCTTCTAGTCCTTCAGTCATTTCAGCCATCAGTATTTTAGATATCTCTGCAGCTGATTAGATTTCAAAGGGCAACTATCAAATCTGTAGCTACATAAAATGGTATTGAATGCTACAAAGTATCAAGTTAGCTTAATGAAGCCTAATTTGTCAGTATCATTGATTAACACTGAGCAAAGAGAAGAACTTAGTTGCAGTAACAATAATTCCAACTGCTTGAAACAGATCATGGTATCTTCTGATCCATTTGTGTAAGTCTTGAAGATCTATGCATAGGTTCAGCTTATATTGCTTCACAACTGCTACTAATCTGTCCATCTATTCACTCAGTTCAGTTTGCTTAATAATAACCCTCATAGCCTCCATGTAGTTAGTTCCTGCTCTGTTGTACTTCTGAGTACAACTATAGTTCTCCTTGGAGTATATATTGTAATATGATACTGTCTTTGCAGAAAACAAATAAACAACAAACAGACAAACAAACAAGCAAACAATCCAGTACTCAGTAAGACATTGTAAGTAACTTAATGTATATTGGATATTATGATTTTAATGTTCAGTGAAATACTACCAGTTGCTCTGTCATTATATCGGTTAAGGTATAACAGTAGATTTAATGGTGTCATAACTTGCTGACCTTCATAAGTATGCACACTATTTCAGGTCACTACACTAATGTGAGAGCTGTCACTGAAGCTTTTAAATATATTTTGGGTTAATGCATCTTCAATATTATCCTATTTGCAGCATCGATCAATTGCTTTACTTCTGCTAACTTTATTTGCCTAAGAATCATTATTTAACTTTATAGCATGAATCCTTCCAGTCTGGCTAAGTGTATCACAAACACTACCATCCAATGTACTTGGTTTCATTAACTACTTTTCCAAGGACACATCATGCAACACCGATTTGTATTTTCTATAGTTATACTTTCAATCAAGGCAAATCTGCCCCATACTATTAAGCTTGTGTCCTGAATTGTTTGTGTCTTTCGGCTTTTCCCGGTTAGGGGTTGCCACAGTGGAACTCCGGTCCGCTAATGATTGGCAGTAGATTTTTACATGCTAACACACAACCTTCAGCGAAGGAACGCCCATTCACGCATGTTGCCACACAGAAG
The DNA here is from genome assembly GCF_019279795.1 of Protopterus annectens. NCBI lineage: Eukaryota > Metazoa > Chordata > Ceratodontiformes > Protopteridae > Protopterus > Protopterus annectens. The sequence continues at coordinate 1,088,941,561 of NC_056748.1, forward strand.
ACGCTCTAACTGAGAATCGAACGGGCAACGTCTAACTGTGAGGCGACAACGCTACCGCAGCACCACCACCGCAGTAAGCTTGTGTCCTGAATACATCACAAAAATGAATTAAGACATGTAGACATTACCATTAATTTTTCTACAAACTGTCTAAAATTTCTCGAAATATTAAAAGATTGTCATATAATTTGTATCGATTAACCAATGTTTTTATATTATGTCTAAGTTGTTGTAATTACTTAAATTGTAGATGTTTTTGTTTTATTTTTGAAGATTGTAAAATTATTGTTCTTAAAATGTTTTGTAATAATTTGGAACTTTTCTAAAATAGACTTCTACCCAGTCGGACTTTCCTGGCAATCAAATAAATAAATATTAGATTTTTTTTTAATGCAATTTTTGCCTCTACTCCTGGTGATCATCAAACCAGTGCTACAGAGGTCTATATCACTTTATCGAATGGCTATTCAGTGAATAGCCATTCATCAAACCCCTATTTATCGAAGTCGCTCTTCATCGAACAGTAAATTTTAAGTAGAGCAGATCAGCAAATGACCAACCAAGCCACCATAAAAAAAACATAAAATTTAAAACCTACTCTATTTAAAATTCCCCATTCGATGAAGAGCGGCTTGACTTGACGAACAACTATTCATTGAATAGCCATTCAACAAACTGATATACACCTGTACTATAGCCACTATTACCAATTTGTTTCCTTTTATGCATCAAGAGCACATCTGTGGTTATGGCTGATCACAGGGTTTTTTCCTCTGGGTCATTCATTTCTCTCTTATACATGTCCATTGACATGCAAGGGATAGTATGCAGTGGCCTGCTTTGAGGGGCATCACCTGTTTCCAAAATAATACATCCATCTAAGGTCCTGCTTTTGGTACAGATACCTCTGTTAAATCTCTGTTCTCTAATGGGACATGTGCACCAATACCCTCCTGCTTGACAGACGTGAGTAGGCATTCACTAAACACTGCTTTCTCTGCCCCTTTCAGCTTCTCCTTCTCTCCTCTTTGTCCTTCCTCTTGCCAGACCTTCTATATAGCCTTAACATAGTACATACAAAACATATTCCTTTTTTCTTATATTTCTTCTAATGTATACATGCCCCACAGGAAATGGATGAAGACTTTTTGCAACATGGAGTGTTCACACACTCACGTGTGTCCTTTGTATTGAACAGCCAGAATGAAAAATTGCTGCCTGTACTAGTGAACGTGGTGCAAGAAATCGCACTGCAGTGAGAATGGAAAGCTAGATGATGGTCAGCTGAGAAAATATGGAGGCTTCACTGTCTTCTGGAAAGGGAAGTATGTTGAAGACAGACACACCCATAGTGTCAGCTTCACTATCAAGAACAAGTTAACTGATTTCCTGCATCGCATGGATCATTTATGATATTTTTCTTTAGCATTTTATGAGCAGTGCTCTAAATATAAGAAATAAGAAGCTGGAAAAGCCACTTAGCAGTTATATAGGAGTGGAAATCATGACTCCTGTGGGCAAAAGTTGCCTATGAAGAAGTGGAAAAAAGAAAGCAAAATGTAAAACTCCCAGCTCATTAAGATGATAGCTCCTCAACTGGGTGTCCTTTTGGCTGATGAATGCAGGCCAGAGGAAAACAGCAGAGAATTCACTATTTAAAGCTGGATTCCTTGAATTGTAAAAGTTCAGTACAAAGCTAGAGGAGCATATTAAAGATAACAATAAAACTTTCAGTGAAGTAATTAAGGCGGCAAATAACTTGGATAAGCTTTATCTGTTCTTTCAGGAAACCTGGGTATTGAAAACAAAGGTGGTACTATCAGAGGCAAAATGAAACTTTACGGAGGTTGCCATCATGACTCAAGTAGATTGATCCAGGGTGAACAATGTAAGGCTCAGTTGCGTACTGGAGAATAGTGAAGGGTGAGCGTCTACTTTAGAATGACAAAAACGCAAAATGTCGAGCGCTCACATGAGCGAAAAATCAGGAATTCAATATTGATTTTTTTTTTGGGATCGCAGTACAGAGAAGATCGGAATATTTGCCCTTTCCTCACTGTAGTGCAATCTCAGAGTAGGAATATACATTTAGCGGGGGTGTGGGGGGGGTGGGAGGCACAGCCCCCCACAATAGCAATTTAGAGTTCCTGATTTTTTCACTCATGTGAGCATTCAATAGTTTGATTTTTCGTTGTTCTGACATAGACCCAAGGGTGAAACTATAAAGCTTTTATAAAACTCCGATAGCTAAGAGAAAACAGATGTCTGAGGTGGACATCTACATTAATAGAGCCCACAGGGCAGCTTCACCCACACAGCATGCCAAGACTGATTATAAATGAACTGAATGAAACAACCCTGTCATTATTGTGGAAATGTGGGGTCACTCTGTCGTATGGTGAGAGCAGGGTCTATGAGGATCAGCACTTTTCAGCGGCAGCAAACTAAAAGAGGACTGCATTCATCCCTGTTCAAAAGCAATGCATATTTCAGGGATTTAAATACAGTCATTTGCACATTGCAACAGCAAACATTTCTTTCTTGCAAGGTCCATGATCCAACTCTTCTCCTAAGGAAGCCTTATAAGTAGTGACAATCTTCAGAAAGGCAGGGGCATGGAACAAAATGTATGTATTTTGGGTAATTCACTGGGTGATGAGCAACAAGTGCCATGGACAAGGGAAAAGGGAGTCAGATCTCTTTAGTCCCTGTTTAAAAAATATCAGAATCCTGTGGAGAAAAGGCAGAAATCCTGCAAAATGCTGTTTCTCAAAGGGGTCATGGGGCGACAGCATAAATGGTAGTTGGTAGTTCACTCAGAAGGATTAAGTGTGCGGGTAGTAGTTCACTCAGGTAGGATGATTAAGTGTGTGGGTAGTGGTTCACTCAGGTAGGATGATTAAGTATGTGGGTTGTGGTTCACTCAGGTAGGACGATTACTGTGCGGGTAGTGGTTCACTCAGGGATTGAGTGTGTGGGTAGTGGTTCACTCAGGTAGGATGATTACTGTGCAGGTAGTGGTTCACTCAGGTAGGACGATTAAGTGTGTGGGTAGTGGTTCACTCAGGTAGGATGATTAAGTGTGTGGGTAGTTGTTCACTCAGGTAGGATGATTAAGTGTGTGGGTAGTTGTTCACTCAGGTAGGATGATTACTGTGTGGGTAGTGGTTCACTCAGGTAGGATGATTAAGTATGTGGGTAGTGGTTTACTCAGGTAGGATGATTACTGTGCAGGTAGTAGTTCACTCAGGTAGGATGATTAAGTGTGTGGGTAGTTGTTCACTCAGGTAGGATGATTAAGTGTGTGGGTAGTTGTTCACTCAGGTAGGATGATTACTGTGTGGGTAGTGGTTCACTCAGGTAGGATGATTAAGTATGTGGGTAGTGGTTTACTCAGGTAGGATGATTACTGTGCGGGTAGTAGTTCACTCAGGTAGGATGATTAAGTGTGTGGGTAGTGGTTCACTCAGGTAGGATGATTAAGTGTGTGGGTAGTTGTTCACTCAGGTAGGATGATTAAGTGTGTGGGTAGTGGTTCACTCAGGTAGGATGATTACTGTGCAGGTAGTGGTTCACTCAGGTAGGATGATTACTGTGCGGGTAGTGGTTCACTCAGGTAGGATGATTAAGTGTGTGGGTAGTGGTTCACTCAGGTAGGATGATTAAGTGTGTGGGCAGTGGTTCACTCAGGTAGGATGATTACTGTGCAGGTAGTGGTTCACTCAGGTAGGACGATTACTGTGCGGGTAGTGGTTCACTCAGGTAGGATGATTACTGTGCGGGTAGTGGTTCACTCAGGTAGGATGATTACTGTGCGGGTGGTGGTTCACTCAGGGATTGAGTGTGTGGGTAGTGGTTCACTCAGGTAGGATGATTACTGTGCAGGTAGTGGTTCACTCAGGTAGGATGATTACTGTGCAGGTAGTGGTTCACTCAGGTAGGATGATTACTGTGCGGGTAGTGGTTCACTCAGGTAGGATGATTAAGTGTGTGGGCAGTGGTTCACTCAGGTAGGATGATTACTGTGCGGGTAGTGGTTCACTCAGGTAGGATGATTAAGTGTGTGGGCAGTGGTTCACTCAGGTAGGATGATTACTGTGCAGGTAGTGGTTCACTCAGGTAGGACGATTACTGTGCGGGTAGTGGTTCACTCAGGTAGGATGATTAAGTGTGTGGGCAGTGGTTCACTCAGGTAGGATGATTACTGTGCGGGTAGTAGTTCACTCAGGTAGGATGATTAAGTGTGTGGGTAGTGGTTCACTCAGGTAGGATGATTAAGTGTGGGGGTAGTTGTTCACTCAGGTAGGATGATTAAGTGTGTGGGTAGTGGTTCACTCAGGTAGGATGATTACTGTGCAGGTAGTGGTTCACTCAGGTAGGATGATTACTGTGCGGGTAGTGGTTCACTCAGGTAGGATGATTAAGTGTGTGGGTAGTGGTTCACTCAGGTAGGATGATTAAGTGTGTGGGCAGTGGTTCACTCAGGTAGGATGATTACTGTGCAGGTAGTGGTTCACTCAGGTAGGACGATTACTGTGCGGGTAGTGGTTCACTCAGGTAGGATGATTACTGTGCAGGTAGTGGTTCACTCAGGTAGGATGATTACTGTGCGGGTAGTGGTTCACTCAGGGATTGAGTGTGTGGGTAGTGGTTCACTCAGGTAGGATGATTACTGTGCAGGTAGTGGTTCACTCAGGTAGGATGATTACTGTGCAGGTAGTGGTTCACTCAGGTAGGATGATTACTGTGCGGGTAGTGGTTCACTCAGGTAGGATGATTAAGTGTGTGGGCAGTGGTTCACTCAGGTAGGATGATTACTGTGCGGGTAGTGGTTCACTCAGGTAGGATGATTAAGTGTGTGGGCAGTGGTTCACTCAGGTAGGATGATTACTGTGCAGGTAGTGGTTCACTCAGGTAGGACGATTACTGTGCGGGTAGTGGTTCACTCAGGTAGGATGATTAAGTGTGTGGGCAGTGGTTCACTCAGGTAGGATGATTACTGTGCGGGTAGTGGTTCACTCAGGTAGGGCAATTAAGTGTGTGGGTAGTGGTTCACTCAGGTAGGATGATTACTGTGCAGGTAGTGGTTCACTCAGGTAGGATGATTACTGTGCGGGTAGTGGCTCACTCAGGGATTGAGTGTGTGGGTAGTGGTTCACTCAGGTAGGATGATTACTGTGCAGGTAGTGGTTCACTCAGGTAGGATGATTACTGTGCGGGTAGTGGTTCACTCAGGTAGGATGATTAAGTGTGTGGGCAGTGGTTCACTCAGGTAGGATGATTACTGTGCGGGTAGTGGTTCACTCAGGTAGGATGATTACTGTGCGGGTAGTGGTTCACTCAGGGATTGAGTGTGTGGTAGTGGTTCACTCAGGTAGGATGATTACTGTGCAGGTAGTGGTTCACTCAGGTAGGATGATTAAGTGTGTGGGCAGTGGTTCACTCAGGTAGGATGATTACTGTGCGGGTAGTGGTTCACTCAGGTAGGATGATTAAGTGTGTGGGTAGTGGTTCACTCAGTTAGTATGATTACTGTGTGGGTAATGGTTCACTCAGGTAGGATTATTGAGTGTGTGGGTAGTGGTTCACTCAGGTAGGATGATTACTGTGTGGGTAGTGGTTCACTCAGGTAGGATTATTGAGTGTGTGGGTAGTGGTTCACTCAGGTAGGATGATTACTGTGCGGGTAGTGGTTCACTCAGGTATGATGATTAAGTGTGTGGGTAGTGGTTCTCTCAGGTAGGATGATTAAGATTGCTTAATGGTTCATTCAGGTAGCATGTTGAATGTTAATAACGTTGAATTCCTTTGCTGCATGTCTGCAGCAGTAATAGAGTGAGCTGAAGGAAGAGAACACTGCAGAAAAGGTAATGAAATATCAGCTACTAAAACTAGGATTAACACCTCCAGTTCATTTTCTGTATAAAAATTATATTAACCTGTTTGTCATGTAACATAATATATTATACTAATGTTATTTAAGGTTAATGTGTAGGAGTGAGCACCTTGGTAATTATAAAGGGGTTCTGATCTAGTACAGATGAATTTAAGCAGTATGGTACTTGCCACACATGTGAGCACTGGTACGCTGTGTTTGGGGAAAAGATCAACAGGCTCCGCTTAGCAATGGTAAACTGGCAACTCTGAGGTGGTGGCACCCAAATCTATCTTTTACTGTTCGAATACAGTTTCAGGAAGGAGTAGCATTGATGTTAGGTGACAGGAATATGATATTTGCAGAGCAGGTGTTAGATAGAAAGGTAAGATTTCGGAGAGGGTGAAAGGTAAAAAAAGGCACATAAAAACATATTATGGTCTTTGAGATTATTAGATGCCTGGATAATAGATAAAAATGAAAGAAATGAAGACAGATATGCACATTATAGCCATAGATGTGGATGATCTAGACTTAACAAGATTTTTAGTTTTAGAGAATATAAGGACATAATAGGGGACTTGTATGTGGGCTCAGTGTTATATTCTCATCATGTGTATGTACAGGTCACAATGTACTGTCATACGTGCAACCACAAATTCCCTCATTGGAGGTTTCCTACATATATATAGCAGAAAAGAGAAAGCTGCAATAGGTAAAACATTTCATTGCTATGGCAGCACAGTATGGGGTGGACATTACAGACCAAGAATGAGTAAATGTGAAAAAAAATTGTAAGATGTAAGCAGTTAGAATGGGAGGCAATGCAGATGAAACTACAGGTTGTTACAGATTTGCAGTTGTGCAGAAAGACCTTATCCCCTCAAGAAATGGACAGGTTGGGGGACATTCAGAAAGGATTACTGGAGGAATATGACAGAAGGATTCTAGCACAGCACGTAGCAGTATACAAGATTTATAGAGGTAACACTACTAGGGTGATAAGGGTTCTAGCCACCAGAGCTAGACAGCAGGAAGTGGAAGGGGGGGGGGGGTATTTCATTTAAAGGAGGAGAAAAAGCAGACAGTCAAAGTATTGGTAGAAACTTTAGGGCATATTACCATGAGTTGCAAAATAACAAGAATGAGATACACTCAAATAAGGAGGATGTAATTTGGCAGTTTCTAAGTAATATTCCTCTCCGAATGGTATCTAAACAGTTATCCAAAGTGTTGATAAAGACTATTTCTGAGCAGGAGGTTAAAGATGTAATAAAAACATTAATATCTGGAAAATGTCCAGGCCCAGATGAAATATCTATTGAAGTATGGAGAACTCAAGAAAACATTATAGTTAAAACATCAATATGAACTTCAAACAAACAAGTAAACTTTTTAAAATAAAACAAAACAGAAACAATAGGAACCGACAGCAGTAAAATACTTAAAAAGTAACTGCTTTAATGTGAGCGCTTTCGGCCAGGAAATACCCAGCCTTCATCAGACAAAACAGTTTTAAAAAAACACAAACAGGTTCATTTATACTAAATTAAGCTGTTCTAATTATTAAGCAGATCATATCCTTAAAGCAACAGTTCGCTTAACTAATAAACAGCATAAAAGAATTTCAGGACGCTATTAATGAATCAAGGTAATTCTTCATCAAGAAAAAACACTGATGAAAATAAAAAATGGATATATATATATATACATATTTTAAATAAATGCCATAGTAAGACTGCTATTATGAAAACTTAAATAAGAAATCCAATAATATTATAAACAAGTAATTCTTACTAATAGAACAAATAAAGCTACAGCATGAACAATAATGCTTATAAGACTTGCTTATGTAAAATAAGTATTCTATATATTGAATAAGGTGAAATAAAATAAATTAAATTAATCATCTCCTAAGCGATAGTAATTTCAACATACATTTGATGGAAATACTATCGTTCAGACCTGGAAAGGTTTGTACATTTGTTCTTATTTGCCACTTTAACTCATCCAATTCTAATTGAATTTGCCAAGGCCCCCCTCTAATCCCTGATATCCTCCTTTGCAGAATAGCAAATTTAAAACAATGACTTGGGTAGTCTATGACATGTTTAGCTAGAGCGTTGTTGGGATCTTTATTACTAATGGCATAACAATGCTCATAGATCCGCTGCTTTAATTTCCTTTCCGTCTTGCCAATATAAAATGCATTACATCCATTACATAATGCAACATATGTGACTGCATTGGTTCCACAATTAAATTTAGAATTTATTTTATATCTTATACCATTAATATCACATTGGTTACCTGTTTTTATGTACTTACATTGTGGGCAAAAACCACATTTAAACATGCCTTTGATGTTACTATAACTATGGCATATATCATTTTTCTTTTCAAAAATGGTTTTAAGATTTAAACCTCTCATATAGGTTATTTTTGGTTTATTACCCAATGCTTTAACCAACAGCTCATTTCCTTTAATTATAGCCCAATTCTTGTGTATAATTTCCCTAATAGGACCATAATCAAGTGAGTATGTATTAAGGAAACTGACTTGGTAAGCAACTTTATGTTCTGAAGGCACTACTTGGGTAGAATTAACAACATTTAAGTTGACACTTAAATTATTCTGCGAGGTGCCAGCAACAGTTAAACGTTTACACCCTAATAGTGGAATAAAGAACCCTTCCACCCTCTTCTATTTGACCTCGTTTTTAACAGACATAATTAAATGTAAAGGGTAACCTCTGTTGAGGAACATAATTTCTAATAGGTCACATTCAGCCATAAATTCCATCTCTTTTGAAATCATACGAGCAGCCCTGACCATTTGGCCCTTTACCACTGCTCGTTTTTGATGATATGGGTGACAACTTGAGAAGTGAAGGAAAGTATTTGAGTACGTTGGCTTCCTGTATATATTGCTTTTATAGCGAAAATTCCCAGAATCTTTAACTAGTAGAATATCAAAGAAATTAATGGACTCCTCCCCCAGGGCATAGGTGAATTACAAGAATGTAGTTGTTTTAGATATGTTGTTAATAAATGATGGTATTTGTAAAATATCACCTACCCACATACAAAACATATCATCCTGGTACCTAGTGTACCAGTAGACATTTTTCTGAAATAATGGGTCTTGAAACAATAGACTATGCTCCCAATGGGCCATTACGGCATTGGCGAAACTTCCACCACACGGGGAGCCCATAGCTACCCCCGATTTCTGCAGATAAAACTCACCATCGAAAGTCATATAGTTGTTGGTCAAAACCAACTCTAACAGTGTAGCCACTAAATAAATTACATTATTGTCAACTTTTTTCATTAACAAAAATTCATGGGTCCACTCAATTTCAATGGCATGGGGGATAACCGTATAAAGATCCTTAACATCTATTGTAAGCAAATGACTGTTTTGCTTGAATTCAAGTTTGTTAATATCTTGTAAAAAGCTCCACGAATCTTTGCATATTTGCGATTCGCTTTCTAAATATGGTTTAAGTATACTGTCTATAAATTTGGCACACCCATAAGTAATTGAACCCCTCCCATCAACTATTGGTCTGAATGGTGGGTCATTCAAAGATTTATGAATCTTAGGGGTGCCAAATAAAGCTCGAATAATAGGGGCCAACGTTGACAGGTAATGGTGCAACTCAATGTCTATGGAGCTTTCTAAAAATAAGTCTTCCAAACTTTGCCTAATCTTATTATATGCCCCATTAACTTCATTCAATGATACTTTAGTATATGAATCTGTGCCAAGTTGGCGCTCCATTTTATCTACATAAACTGCATGGTCCATGAAAACCAGGCCACCCCCCTTGTCTGGCTTCATGACCCTAATTTTGCAGTCTTTCAACAAATTAATACAGTCATTCTCCATAGTGTTAAGGTTAGTTCTAGTACCCCTCTTATGGGAACCTTCTTTGACAGCTCTAAAATCAAATTCACACATTCTTTCAAATACGTTCAACTCAGGGTGAATGGGGGGATTAAATACACTAGAAACCCTGGTCGAACTAGTCATGGTTGAACTATTACCCTTAAGTAAATTAAGATTTAATTTACAAATAAATAATTTGAGATCAATTAAAGTGTCTGCAATGTCCATCCTTCTAGAGGGAACAAAAGTCAATCCATTCGAAAGGAAATCTACCATCTCCTGATGAACATCCAAGATGGTATAATTAAAAATATTAAAGTCTCCTTTCGAACTAGTGTGAACATTTAGGTTAATGTTCTCGCAATTATATCGCTTCCGCTGCCTCTTTTTGTTCTTCCCTTGTGTTCGATTGCGATTGTATTGTCGATTGTTGGTTCGGACATTGGTGTTGGATTGAAAACTCCGCTGGTTAAAGTCATCAGTCCTATTACCAACATCCGCTGTGTTGTTACTAGGGGCATTATTGCCCCCTCCATTGTTGTTCCGGTTATTAAGCCTTTCACTCTGCCTCAATGGCTCAGTAGTTCTTAAATCTGCCACGGGGTTATTACCAGAGACACTAGCCAAACCATCATTTTCATTACTATCTAAATTAATATTAGAGTCACCTCTTTCCCTAAAAGGCACGTGAGAGGGGGGATTCAGGTAAACCTGTTTCTTAGTATAGTCATTAATGTCTCTGGCAATCTTTCTCTTTTTAGTAGTCAACAGTTTATCCAATGCTGATTCTATACTGGTGTAAGTCCTGCAATATTCAAATTTATACATAAAGAAGTCAGCATGGTTTTTAATAAATTGATCCAATAATTCAAGATCCGTTTTAAGGACTCCAATTTCAGAATTATAAAAATTAATAAGAGCTTTTAGGAACTCAAGGCCTTGGTGATCAAATAATTCTAAAAGTTCGTGGTGAAATGCAAACCTATTAACTAGGCCTGCTGGATAACGCCACTGCCTGAGCCCTTTTGGAATAATGTTCTTATTTATACACTCTTGCAAGTATGAAATTCAAGTTGAAGTTTCCTGCATTTAAACATTTTTATATCAAACTCGTTGATTTTACTCATAAGATTATTGGCAGCCTGTTCATTGGTGTCATCAGGAGAAAAATTATTATTATCTTGATTTGCACTAAAAAAAGTTATTGTTGTTGACAAAAGCAGCCATAGACGGGATATTGTTCCCGCTTTTTCTTGATGAAGAATTACCTTGTTTCATTAATAGCGTCCTGAAATTCTTTTATGCTGTTTATTAGTTAAGCGAACTGTTGCTTTAAGGATATGATCTGCTTAATAATTAAAACAGCTTAATTTAGTATAAATGAACCTGTTTGTGTTTTTTAAAACTGTTTTGTCTGATGAAGGCTGGGTATTTCCTGGCTGAAAGCGCTCACATTAAAACAGTTACTTTTTAAGTATTTTACTGCTGTCGCTCCTATTGTTTCCATTTTGTTTTATTTTAAAAAGTTTACTTGTTTGTTTGAAGTTCGTTTTTGGTCTCATGGCAAGCGGGAATGGAGCGGCAACGCAGTCTCTGTTTTCACAAGACAATAATATTAAAAACAATCGTTCTGATAGCACCCAAGAGGATGCTATAGGTAATTTGACCGCCTTGGTCCAGGTTCTTTTAGGATGAGTGGAAATGCTGTCTCAGAAGGTGGATACTTCTGTGTGCTGTAGCAGTCAACTGCAACCACCGAACAGTCAAGGGGGCAACAATAACAAAAGTGTAACAGCATCAACAGGCAACAACAACGCTAACGGAACTGGTGCAGTAATAAGAAGAAGCGAGGCCAACAATCAAGGTCTTGCACCTAATACAACTAGCCCGCCTAATAGGGACACTGTGCCGGTTCAAGGTAACACTTTTATGCCTATTAATGAAGAAAGCAGGAACAATATCCCATCTATGGCTGCTTTTGTCAACAACAACAACTTTTTTAGTGCAAATCAAGATAATAATAATTTTTCTCCTGATGACACCAATGAACAGGCTGCCAATAATCTTATGAGTAAAATCAATGAGTTTGATACAAAAATGTTTAAATGCAGGAAACTTCGACTTGAAGTTTCCTACTTGCAAGAGTGTATAAATAAGAACATTATTCCAAAAGGGCTCAGGCAGTGGTGTTATCCAGCAGGCCTAGTTAATAGGTCTGCATTTCACCACAAACTTAGAATTATTTGATCGCCAAGGCCTTGAGTTCCTAAAAGCTCTTATTAATTTTTATAATTCTGAAACTGGGGTCCTTAAAACAGATCTTGAATTATTGGATCAATTTATTAAAAATCATGCTGACTTCTTTAGGTATAAATTTGAATATTGCAGGACTTACACCAGTATAGAATCAGCACTGGATAAACTGTTGACTACTAAAAAGAGAAAGATTGCCAGAGACATTAATGACTATACTAAGAAACAGGTTTACCCGAATCCCCCCTCTCACATGCCTTTTAGGGAAAGAGGTGACTCTAATATTAATTTAGATAGTAATGAAAATGATGGTTTGGCTAGTGTCTCTGGTAATAACCCCGTGGCAGATTTAATAACTACTGAGCCATTGAGGCAGAGTGAAAGGCTTAATAACCGGAACAACAATGGAGGGGGCAATAATGCCCCTAGTAACAACACAGCGGATGTTGGTAATAGGACTGATGACTTTAACCAGCGGGGTTTTCAATCCAACACCAATGTCCGAACCAATAATCGACAATACAATCGCAATCAAACACAAGGGAGGAACAAAAAGAGGCAGCGGAAGCGATAGTATTTGATAATTGCAAGAACTTTAACCTAAATGTTCACACTAGTTCGAAAGGAGACTTTAATATTTTTAATTATACCATCTTGGATGTTCATCAGGAGATGGTAGATTTCCTTTCGAAGGGATTGACTTTTGTTCCCTCTAGAAGGATGGACATTGCAGACACTTTAATTGATATCAAATTATTTATTTGTAAATTAAATCTTAATTTACTTATGGGTAATAGTTCAACCATGACTAGTTTGACCAGGGTTTCTAGTGTATTTAATCCCCCCATTCACCCTGAGTTGAATGTATTTGAAAGAATGTGTGAATTTGATTTTAGAGCTGTCAAAGGAGGTTCCCATAAGAGGGGTACTAGAACTAACCTTAACGCTATGGAGAATGACTGTATTAATTTGTTAAAAGACTGCAAAATTAGGGTCATGAAGCCAGACAAGGGGGGTGGCCTGATTTTCATGGACCATGCAGTTTATGTAGATAAAATGGAGCGCCAACTTAGCACAGATTCATATACTAAAGTATCATTGAATGAAGTTAATGGGGCATATAATAAGATTAGGCAAAGTTTGGAAGACTTATTTTTAGAAAGCTCCATAGACATTGAGTTGTACCATTACCTGTCAACGTTGGCCCCTATTATTCCAGCTTTATTTGGCACCCCTAAGATTCATAAATCTTTGAATGATCCACCTTTCAGACCAATAGTTGATGGGAGGGGTTCAATTACTTATGGGTGTGCCAAATTTATAGACAGTATACTTAAACCATATTTAGAAAGCGAATCGCAAATATGCAAAGATTCGTGGAGCTTTTTACAAGATATTAACAAACTTGAATTCAAGCAAAACAGTCATTTCCTTACAATAGATGTTAAGGATCTTTATACGGTTATCCCCCATGCCATTGGAATTGAGTGGACCCATGAATTTTTGTTAATGAAAAAAGTTGACAATAATGTAATTTATTTAGTGGCTATACTGTTAGAGTTGGTTTTGACCAACAACTATATGACTTTCGATGGTGAGTTTTATCTGCAGAAATCGGGGGTAGCTATGGGCTCCCCGTGTGGTGGAAGTTTCGCCAATGCCGTAATGGCCCATTGGGAGCATAGTCTATTGTTTCAAGACCCATTATTTCAGAAAAATGTCTACTGGTACACTAGGTACCAAGATGATATGTTTTGTATGTGGGTAGGTGATATTTTACAGATACCATCATTTATTAACAACATATCTAAAACGACTACATTCTTGGAATTCACCTATGCCCTGGGGGAGGAGTCCATTAATTTCCTTGACATTCTACTAGTTAAAGATTCTGGGAATTTTCGTTATAAAAGCAATATATACAGGAAGCCAACGTACTCAAATACTTTCCTTCACTTCTCAAGTTGTCACCCATATCATCAAAAACGAGCAGTGGTAAAGGGCCAAATGGTCAGGGCTGCTCGTATGATTTCAAAAGAGATGGAATTTATGGCTGAATGTGACCTATTAGAAATTATGTTCCTCAACAGAGGTTACCCTTTACATTTAATTATGTCTGTTAAAAACGAGGTCAAATAGAAGAGGGTGGAAGGGTTCTTTATTCCACTATTAGGGTGTAAACGTTTAACTGTTGCTGACACCTCGCAGAATAATTTAAGTGTCAACTTAAATGTTGTTAATTCTACCCAAGTAGTGCCTTCAGAACATAAAGTTGCTTACCAAGTCAGTTTCCTTAATACATACTCACTTGATTATGGTCCTATTAGGGAAATTATACACAAGAATTGGGCTATAATGTTAAAACATTGGGTAATAAACCAAAAATAACCTATAGGAGAGGTTTAAATCTTAAAACCATTTTTGAAAAGAAAAATGATATATGCCATAGTTATAGTAACATCAAAGGCATGTTTAAATGTGGTTTTTGCCCACAATGTAAGTACATAAAAACAGGTAACCATTGTGATATTAATGGTATAAGACATAAAATAAATTCTAAATTTAATTGTGGAACCAAAGCAGTCACATATGTCGCATTATGTAATGGATGTAATGCATTTTATATTGGCAAGATGGAAAGGAAATTAAAGCAGTGGATCTATGAGCATTGTTATGCCATTAGTAATAAAGATCCCAACAACGCTCTAGCTAAACATTTCATAGACTACCCAAGTCATTGTTTTAAATTTGCTATTCTGCAAAGGAGGATATCAGGGATTAGAGGGGGGCCTTGGCAAATTAAATTAGAATTGGATGAGTTAAAGTGGCAAATAAGAACAAATGCACAAACCTTTCCACGTCTGAACGATAGTATTTCCATCAAATGTATGTTGAAATTACTATCGCTTAGGAGATGATTAATTTAATTTATTTTATTTCACCTTATTCAATATATAGAATATTTATTTTACATAAGCAAGTCTTATAAGCATTATTGTTCATGCTGTAGCTTTATTTGTTCTATTAGTAAGAATTACTTGTTTATAATATTATTGGATTTCTTATTTAAGTTTTCATAATAGCAGTCTTACTATGGCATTTATTTAAAAAAAAAAAAAAAAATATATATATATATATATATATATATATATATATATATATATATATATATACATTTTTTATTTTCATCAATGTTTTTCTTGATGAAGGATTACCTTGATTCATTAATAGCGTCCTGAAATTGTTTTATGCTGTTTATTAGTTAAGCGAACTGTTGCTTTAAGGATATAATCTGGTTAATAATTAGAACAGCTTAATTTAGTATAAATGAACCTGTTTGTGTTTTTTTAAAACTGTTTTGTCTGATGAAGGCTGGGTATTTCCTGGCTGAAAGTGCTCACATTAAAACAGTTACTTTTTAAGTATTTTAAAGCATCAATATGCTTGTTTAATCATGTACTGCAGAGGGCCCCCTTTCCACACTCTTGCAGAGAGGGAAAAACAGTGGTTTTCCCTAAAGAAGTGAAGGACCCTAAGCTATCAAGTTCATACCAGCCCATTTCAGTATTTCATGATGATTATACAGTCTTTCTGGCTATCTCGAAAGGCAAACTAACCCATATTATAGCAGAGGCTGATCAGTTTGGATTTGGTGAGGGAAGGTCCACTTTTGATAACACTTTTCAGACATGTATGATTCTTTAATATGCAAATAAGTAAGGCAAAACACTGGCAATATTGTCACTAGATGTCAAAAAAAGCTTTTGACAAGGTGGATTGGGACTTCCTTTTTATTTTATTGAGGAATATGGATTTTCCAGATACTTTCAACCAGGCCTTACATACTTTGGATATGGATGCAGTGGCTAGGGTTAAGGTTTTGAGAGCCCTTTCAGAAGAACTACAAGGCAGGGATGTGCCTTATCTCATCATTTGTTTGCTTTATATTTAGGACCTTTAACTATAGCAGTTAGGAACGCTAAACAAACAAAAAAAAAAATCTAAATTAACCACAAAAGAACAATGTTATGCTTTTTTCCTCCCTCAAAGAGCCTTTCAACTCCCCAGCCTTACTGTTTCAGACAATGTTTGTTTCTTTCGGCTTTTCCCAGTTAGGGGTCGCCACAGCGGAACTCCGGTCCGCTAATGATTGGCAGTAGATTTTGATGTGCTGGCTTGCTGGGGTTAACGCACGACCTTCAACGAAGGAACACCCATTCACGCATGTCACCACACAGCAGACGCTCTAACTGAGAATCGAATCGGCAACATCTAACTGTGAGGTGACAATGCTACCGCAGCATGAAAGTGATATTATTCCTTTTGTAACTGAGTACAAATACTTCAGCCTAACCCTAGACTCTTTGCTAGACATTATGACACACACTGATAATATCATTAATAAAGTCCTCTAACAACTAAAACTCAGCTATAAGATATCTCTAGTATCTCTTACTGCCTGCAAACCACTGGCCAAGAAGACTTCTCTCTAAACTAGAATATTGTCTCTG
This sequence comes from Protopterus annectens, assembly GCF_019279795.1. NCBI lineage: Eukaryota > Metazoa > Chordata > Ceratodontiformes > Protopteridae > Protopterus > Protopterus annectens. The sequence goes on from NC_056748.1 coordinate 1,088,958,095, forward strand.
TGTACTCTCTTTACACTTTTCTTATAACTCTCAGTGACTACAAGTCACTGAGAATAAAATTGCCAGTTGGAACGTCCTCACTAAAAGAATACAGGGTGTAAGTAATATGTCCTATGCAGACCATCACAAGGCCCTATCCAAGTATTCTGTCTCCTACAGGCTTTTGAGGGGAGATCTAGACCTGGCATACAGGGCATTATCAGACCCCACTCTGATGAACCTCTTGCATATCCACAAAACAAACAGCACTAAGAATTACCCATTCTAAAGACCTAAACCTTGCCTGTGGTATAAATAGGACCTGCTGGAGAGATAGGTATGTATCCCAGAGACTACCCCATCTATGGAACAAGCTCCCCATCCATGTGAGGCAGAGTTCCTCCCTAGCCCCATTCAAGTGCAACTTGGACAACTGGATGGGAAACTGGAAATTCATCCCTGGTTTGGTTCTTACATCTCTAATGGACACAGGTAACCTGTAAATGGTTTGTCTCCCAGGCCCATGCTTACACTTATCAAGAGTATCAGTACTTGTCAAAGATTTGGGATGCATAGCTAGGCTTAAAAAGTCCCTTGTGGTTGTTAGCCTAGTAAACACCTATGAATCTATTTGTCCTACTTCTTGACACCTGTGCACACCACTACAGCCTTTTAAATGTCCTAAATTGGTTACCCATTACTGAAAGGTCAATTTATCTTCTATGCACCTTACTATATAAAATTCTAAATGACAGCTACTACCTCTCTCCGGTAAGAAAACTCTCAATCAGGGAAAAGTCTTAGTCCCTAAGGAATTCTCAGGAGAACTTAATATCACCCAACCATCCCATTTAAAACAGTCATTGGTGAAGAGCAAAATGCACAGAGTCTTGACCATTTTCCTCTGCCATCTAACCAGGGTTGGATTCAGCCTAGAGCCCAGTGCTGGCAGGGGGCCTGAAAATGTAAAAAAAAGGAAGAAAAGAAACTGTTGTACTCACATCCTCCAACCCTATTACCTGGGTTTCCTCATGTCAATGGCTCTGTCCCCCCATATCTCCTAGCTGATTACCTTGGTCTGCTCCATTGCTGTCTCTTCTATTAGCTCAATGCTTTACATTCAAAACAAATAAATTGAAACAGAAATATAACAAAAGCTGGTCATAGCCTTTCTCATCAATGTAAGGCATTAGTCTTTCTATTTTTTTTCACTAACACATTCAGACAATTTTTTATACTTCACTCACCTAACACTAACACATTTTGGGATCATGCTCACCTAATGGTAATGTATCTGGAAATCATGGACCTTCTCATCCTCGCTCACCTAATGGAACCTTAATAAATGCCATGTTTCTGTTCTTATATTAAAGAAATGTGTGTGTGTGTGTGTGTGTGTGTGTGTGTGTGTGTGTGTGTGTGTGTGTGTGTGTGTGTGTGTGTGTGTGTGTGTGTGATGTGTGTGTGCAGAGTGGGTATGCGGGCGTGTGTGTGGCATGGGTATGTGACTTTTGAGGACAGAGCTACTGAATCTGATTTGCCAGTCATAATTTACAGTTCAGAAACCATATGTGGTCTTCTGGAAAAGTTTTGTGAACTGCAGTCACTAACTAATGACTAACTGCACTTCTAATGATTACATTCCTGAAAGTAACAATTTCTGTTCTGCAGTTGTCTTGTTAGGTTTAAATAGTATTAAACTTTTGCTCCTTGTTGGTGTTCAGCTGCTGTTGACTTTTGATTTGCTAAATGCAGTGGCATTAATTTTAAATAATACTGCACGATTGTGCCTTGTTTTTTTGGCACTGTTATTACTGGCATCATTAAATTTAATACTGCAGTGCTGTATTTTGGCAAAAGGAAAGCAGTGTAGCGTTATATCACAACCAAGAACAAGAAAAACATTATTTTCTTGTTCAGTGTTGTATTTTGCTAATACTAGATACATAAAAAATGTAATTATTATCTCAGTAACTGACTGCACTTTTTGAGCATTGGTATTATTGAAGTTCTGCTTGCTCTGATTACTACAGTATTATGGTATTTAAAGCTACTGCTCTAGAATACCACAGTAGAGAGTATAAGGTTACCTTCTGAAGTACCTTTATTACTTACCTGACTGCTATACTGTTGGTGTACTTGAAAGTACTCATTCACATGATCTGTAGCTGTTACAGTTACTTCATCCAGATCCGATGAGTCAGGCTACCCACAGGCTACCCACTGTTCATTTCATTGTTTTTACTTAGGGTTGCCACCTTTTCAAATGGCCAAATGGGACAATTGTGGTGCTGACATCAGATTTTGCAGGCCAAAACATACCCACGGCCAGTACAAAGGACATAACTTCACTTTTTTGCCTAAATAAAAGCTTATTCTTGTAGCGTTTTAGCTGATTATTCTGTTTCTTATAACATTTAGGTGTTTCAAATACAGAATAACTGTTTTATGCAACTATTACATAAACTATAGGAAATAATTTTGCCCTAAAAATGTCAGGACATTTGCCATTTTTACAATTTTTTTGCAGGACACAACTGCCCAAAGAGGGACTGCCCCTCACAAAGTGGGACGGGAGGTAACCCTACCTATTTTTACTGGCTAGGTAGAAACCACATTAGCCTAGTGGGTGAAGCTTAGTTGAATTTGTCATTGTTAATGGTTTTCCTATTGACCCTATGTAGTCTGTCACTTTTGCACTTCTTTTTTACACATTGTAACTATAGTCACATCTCATTCCTGTATTCTTTAGCCATATCCCAGTTTATTACCCTTTTCTAACCCAATCAGTTATCCTGTTCTGAACCTATCCTATACCCCTTTGTTCTGTACTGGACAGTATGGAATCTCAGCCAGCTGTTTCTGGTTCTGTAGCCAGCCCAATAGCATTAGGTACTTTGTGGCAGTGTTGTAACTACTTCATGCTTAGTTACCTCACAATGATTCACTATGTGAGAAGAGTAAGTATTTACTTAACTTGGCGGCTACCTTATCACCTCAGAACAGCAACAAACATACACACACATTATAGAGAACTTCCACTAAGCCAGGTTATGCTATGGTTGTTAACAGAACACTGTGTAAGTCTCCCAGGCTAAAGACTAAGAAACCTCAGACATTAGATTAAAAGGCAGCACATCCACCTTCACCCTTCACACCCAAACCTAAGACACATACCTCTATGAGTCACAAGAGTGCAGACTCTAAGCCCTGAGCCAGGAAAGACACTTGTCTTCAGTGGTGTTTTGACATCACCAAGAATGATGCCAAGATTCAAAGTCAAAATCATTGGCTTTAATAATCAGCTATATAGTTGGTGTCATTCTAGGGGATGTGTCAGCTTGGGATGAGATGGCTGACAAATCATCTTACTTTGCCAGGGATGGCCTTGACCTCTCAGGCCAAGGCTTTTGCATTTTTGCTAAAGCCTTTGCTGTCCCCATAGTAACTTTTTTGGGCAGAGTCAGTCTGATGGACATCCCAGCCTAGTAAATTATAATTAGGAACACATTAATGCAGGTCTACTAAAAGCCCAGGAGTCTTAAGGAAAAAATGGTCAGACATGAAACTCTCCTGCAACTTGAGGATATTCATATATGTGCAGTTGCAGAAGCACACTTTCAGAGCAATGAAAGCACTCCCTCTCTTCCTGGGTATAATGTCTATAGTGACTAAAGGCAATTGTGAGGGAGTATTGTTTTTTGTCAAGGATATCATTACCTCATGAGAGATTCCTTGGGACACTATGTTTGAACTCCTATAAACAAAACTAATAAAACCCTCTATGTCCCCTTCTCAGCACAATAGCAATTTTAACACATTAGCTGACATTTCCATTAAACCAACCCAAGACTTTTCTACTGGGGGATTTCACTGTCCACCAATAAAGTGGCTGACCTACACTGCCAATGGTGAGCATGCCCAGTGCTTCCCTAACGTTATAAATTATAACTGTCTCTCACAAATAGCTTGCCATCCTACTAGTAGCCCCAATATCCTGGATCTAGGCCTCATAAATATGGCCACTTCTTGCATAACTCCATATGTATCATCATGTGTTGTTAAAACAGACCATAATTTAGTAACCTTTTCCTTTATAACTGGCAGTACTTTTCCTATAAATAGCTCTGTGTTTACTGACTTTTCAAAAGCAAACCTTCTTCAGTTACTTGATGAGTAAAATAAATTCTGCTTTAATCTCTCTCTGAAGGGTCCTGTTGCGAGAGCTGCTACCTATGCCTCTGACTTCTACTCCCACTTAAGTAGCTGTATTGATGAGGCAGTCCCTATCTGCAACAAATATAATGGGAAGTTTAAAAAATAACCCCCTGTGGTGGAATATCCATATAAATAAATTATATAACAAGAGAAAGAAACTGCTTAATGCATTTAAGAGATTCCATTCTATCTACCTTAAGAGTAAACTTAAGAATACTAAGAACTTAAGGGAACCATTAGGAAGCTCAAAGTTAAGTATGAGCTTAAAACCAAAATAACCACAAAATTTCTTTAACTATGTCAGGAATTTAAGGACTAACAACCAAAAGTTTTCGAGCTAGTCCACAATAATAATACAATCTCTGAAGCAAAGCAAATAGCTAATATCATTGGTAACCAGTTTAGGGCAAATGTTCCTCCACCAACAAGTACAGCTGTTCTACAGGCTCCATAATCCCAGCCACCCCTTTCAAAAACTAAGAATACTTCATCCATGGGCCCTGAGAACATACCAGGCTGTCTGATTATCAGTAACAAATATGGCACTTGTGCACCGCTACTTAAACTCTTTAATTTAAGCCAGTCCACTGGTTACATTCTTGAAGCCTGGAAAATAGCCATTGCAATGCCATTACACAAGTGTGACCCTGGTAACTATAGATCCATTAGTGTCACTAACTTCATATGTAAAGCTATGGAGCACATTATCACAAACTTCTTTAATCTGGACATTGAATATCTCTTAACCCTGGACCCTCATCAGTTTGGCATTATCAAAGGAAGGTTCTGCCTCTATAACCGCATGAATTTCTTTGAAAAAGTATCTGAAGCAGTGAACAGTGGTTATGCAGTGCATACAGCATATCTAGACCTGGCCAAGGCCTTTGACACTATTTCCAATACAGCCATTATTAATAGACTGTAAATCTGAATATACATCATTGTATTGTGCGATGGATAGCTAATTGGTTGCCTGACAGAACCCATGTGGTTAGAGTTGCAGATGCCACTTCCGAAAGCAAAAGGTTGCCAGTGGTATAATACAAGGATCAGTTTTGGTGCCTCTCCTATTTGGCATATATTTCTCAGACCTTCAGGCCAGCACTTCTGACTTATGGTTAACTAAGTTTGCAGATGACTTATAAATTGAGTGTTGTTACTTGCTCTTCAACTGACTCACAATTGTTCTAACACACCATTGACAATGTTAACAATTGGTGCAGGTTCAATGTCTCAAAGTTCTCAAGGTTTATGTTGGTAAACAAAACACTTTCACCTGCCATAAAGAAGATGCACCCCTCCAATCAGACACTGTTGCATGTGATACAGGTACTCTTGTTGATAATTCTTTATCATTTGACAATCATGTCTCCACAGTAGTTCAGAAAACCTTTTCTCTAGCCCATCTAATTTCCAATGGCATTTCTACTACATCCAAAGAAGATCCCCTTTGCTCATATCTTAACAGACTCATTATTGAATATAATGCACGTTTTGTCATGTATTCATCTAAGCACATCACACAACTTGAGAGACCTCAGAGATTCATAACTAAAAAGATCAGTAGCCTCAAAAATCTTAGTTACCATTAAAGACTGGCGGCCCTTCCTCTGTACTTGCTCTCTTATAGACTCTTTAGTGGAGATCTATGCCTAGCTTTTCATGCCATGAAAGATCCAACACTATATTACCTTCTGTTCCTTCACAGAATGAATGGTACATCAAATACTCGGTTAAAGGAACTAAACTTTCATCAGCAGATAAATAAGACATGTTGGTTATTGGTCAACATCCTGCATGAGGGTCTTACACAAACAAACGATTGGTGCCAAAGTCATGGCATTAAACTCAATACAAAAAATGTATTATCATCCCTTTCAGTAAGAGGGATCTTCCTGCTAACTACCGCATCTGTAGCAACACCCTAAGTATGCACTCAG